>NC_134545.1:65432895-65735925 GCF_050624435.1 Tenrec ecaudatus
CACTGGAAGATACTGGCAACTCACTATGGTCAGAGGATCAACATCCACCCAGCACAAGCAGGAGACCACCATAGAGCCAAACTCCATCCAGAAGCCAACGTGCCAACTATTACCAAGATAACTGTGTCTTGGGGGAAATAGAGACAAGAATGAAGCCCCACACACAAATACAGCACACTGATATGAAAGGAGATAGGAAAACACCCAAAACACAGGCACAAGATGACAATGAATCCTCAGATCATGATAACAACTCTGGAATCCAAGAGCCTCAATTTTTATATTAATAGAAAAAGGCTCCAATAATGGCTCAGAAAACATAACTCAACAATCTGTTGCCTGCAAGAGACACATCTTAAGCACACAGACAAAAATAAACTAAGAATAAAAGGCTGGTGGAAAGTATTCCAGGAAAATCGTGATTTATAAAAAGCTGGGGTGGCAGTCCTAATCTCTGACAATATTAACCTCAAAGTTCAAACCATTAAAAGAGACAAGGAGGGACACTATATAATGCTCAAAGGATCAGTAAAATAGGAAATAATCAGCATATTGAATATGTATGCCCATAACAAGGATCAACGAAATTCATCAAAGAAACTTTTGAAAAAATGAGAAAAGAGATTACAGAATCAAAATTCATAGTAGGGTACTATAATATACTGCTATCAGAGAAAGATAGATCACTGGGACAGAAGCTCAGCAAGGAGGCTATAGAGCTAGCAACACAATTAGGCAAATGAGCCTGATAGACATTTATAGAGCTTACCTTCCAAATGCAAGAAAAAATCACATTTTTCTCAAGCCCATATGGCTCATTTTCATGAATAGACCACATACTGGGACACAAGAAGAGCTTGAGTAAATTTAGGCACCTAGAGATTATCCAGACATCATCTCAGATCACCATGCATAAAGCTGAAGATTAACACAAAGACAACCAGAAAAGCAAGAGCGAATAATTGGAGGATAAATAACAATTGTCTGAGACATGAATGGGTACTGGCCCAGATTATAGAGGAGGTTAGGATGTTTCTAGAAACTGAGAATGAGAATACAGTGTATCAAACTTATGGGATACTGTCAAGGCAGTTATCAGAAGAAGCTTGATATCAATAAGTGCATATATGAAAAAATAAGAAAAGCTTATGACTGACATGTTATCACAATACCTCCTGTAATGAGAATAGAGTCAATGGAACAACCGCTCCAATAGCAAAAGAAAATAAATAATAAAAATCCGGACAGAGTTAAACCAGTGGGAAGACGAATGATGCAACAGATTAATGAAGCAAAAAGCTGGTTCTATGAAAGGATTGACAGAAGTGACAGGCAACAGGCAAGTTTAACCAAGGAAAGGTAGGAGCAAACATCAAGAGCCAGGATGAGGGATGAAACGGGGAAATCACAACAGACCCCAATGAGATTAAAAGGATAATCACAAAATACTATGAAGGATTGTATTCTAATGATTTCAAAAACATAGAATACATAGATAAACACTTGGAAAAACAGTCCCTCCCTAGATTATCCCAGTCAGAGGTTAAGAACCTCAACAAATCTATAACAAAAAAAGAAATAGATATTGTTATCAAGAAGCTACCAACAAAAAGCCCCTGAACCACACAGCTTCACAGTGGAATTCTACCAAGCATTTAGGGAAGAGTTGATACCTGATCCTCCACAAAGCATTCCAGAACATTGGAAAGGGCGGCAAGCTCCCAAACTCATTCTATGAAGCCAGTATAACTTTGATACCCAAACAGGGCAAAGATACCACAGGTATAGAGAACTACAGACTGATATATTTAATGACCATCGAGGCAAGAATCCTTAACAAAATATTAGCCAATAGAATACTAAAGTAAATATATCATCCACCACGACCAGGTAGGATTCATCCCAGGGGTGCAAGGATGGTTTAACACCCGAAAATCCATCAATATTATACACCACATTGATAAGAAAAAGTATAAGAACCCTATTATAATATCAATAGATGCAGAAAAAAGCATTTGACAACATCCAACACCCATTCCTAATTATGAAACTCATGACGATAGGAATGGAGGATAGATTCCTCAAGCTAATAGAAGCTATCCATGAAGAGCCAACATCCAACATTATAGTTAATGGAGAAAAGATGAAAACAATCCTACTGAAAAAGGGTACAGACAGGGATGCCCCTTGTCCCCACTTCTATTCAATATCATACTGGAGGTTCTAGTTAACAACATAAGACAGTGGAAAGACATTAAAGGTATCCAAATGGGAGAGGAGGAGGTGAAACTATTGCTATTTTCAGACATGACCCTGTACATTAGAAACTCCAAAAGCTCCACAATGGGGGTACTTACAGTGATAGAGGACAAAAGAAGAGTGGCTGGATACAGGGTCAACAAACAGAAGTCAATAGGTTTGCTATACACATTGGACAGGACAGTTGAAGAGGAGATCAAGAAGGCAGTAAGAACCCTTCACAGTAGCCAAGAACAAACTGAAATACCTAGGAAGATATTTAACAACAACAACAAAAAAACCCTAAAGACCTTTAGAAAGAAAACTACAAGACCCTACTACAGGAAATCAAAAGCGACCGCCACAAATGGAAGAATGTCCCATGCTTGTGAATTGGAAGGTTCAACATAGTAAAGATGCCAATTTTACCCAAAGCACTTTATAAGTTAATGCTATTCTGATTCAAATACCAACAACTTTCTTCACAGAATTGGAAAAACTGACCACCAACTTCATATGGAGAGGGAGGAAGCCCAGAATTAGCAGAGAACCCCACAGAAGAAGGACAAAGTCAGAGGACTAGCTTTACTTGATTTTAACACCTAGTACACAGCTACAGTAGTCAAAACAGCACGGTACTGGCATAATGACAGATACTCAGACCAGTGGAAAAGAACAGAAAACCTAGAAGAAAACCATCAACCTATAGACAACTGCTCTTTGATAGGGCCCCCAAAAGCATCAAGTGGGAGACAGATGATTTCTTTAACAAATGGTACTGGAAACAAATGGCTATCCACATGTAGAAAAATGAAACAAGATGTGAATCTCACCCCATGCACAAGAACAAACTAGATCAGAGACCTAGAAGAAAACTATCAGGATCATCAATGACGGGATCAGGACAAACCTAATAACCTTGACCAACGACAAACCTAAGAACCTTGACCCAGGGAACACATAGACTAACTGAAATAGGGAAAGGTATACACACAGAACTTGAAACTGACATGGGGATCTACTAAGGATAAAATACCTGTGTGCATTGAATGGTTTCACCAGGAGGATACTGGGAGAGAATTCTTAGCAATGACACAACAGACAAAGGGCTTATTACTAAAATCTACAATATCCTCATGGCCTGTAAAAATAGAACTGAAAAGAAGCATCACTAGGGAGGAGATCCATATGGTTAATAAACATATGATAAAATGCTCCCAATCATTATTTATCAGAGTGATGCAAATTAAAACAAACAAGATATCATCTACACCCTTGAGGTTTACCCAAATCAGAAGATCAGAGAGCAATACATGTTTTATGTTGGAGGGGATATGGCAAGAGAGGAACTCGCCTCCACAGCTGGTGGTCATGTAGATATGTACAGCCTCTGTGAAAAGTGATATGGTGGTATCTAAAACAAATGGAAATTGATCTATCTTATGACCCAGCTATCCCTCTACTGGCCAGATACTCAGAACAGGTAAGACATAGACCACAACCAGTTGTCTGCGCTCCAATGTTTATTGCAGCACAATTCACAATCAC
The DNA here is from genome assembly GCF_050624435.1 of Tenrec ecaudatus. NCBI lineage: Eukaryota > Metazoa > Chordata > Mammalia > Afrosoricida > Tenrecidae > Tenrec > Tenrec ecaudatus. The sequence goes on from NC_134545.1 coordinate 65,436,682, forward strand.
AAAGAGCTGCAAATGACTTAAATTTCCATCGATAGATGAGTGGATTAGTAACCTTTGGCACATACACACAGTGGAGTAATATGCATCCCTAAAAAGCACTAATGACCACACGAAACATCATTTCATGGGAAGAATTGGAGGAAATTAAACTAAGCGAAGTCAGGCAATCACAAAAGGCCAAGTACAACCTGAGTCCTCTGAGGTAAGTATAACCAGCACAGTAAGTGTAGAAGAAAATCCATGTATTTCCCAAAGTACGGATTGAAGTACAGCCAATTGGGTGGAGGTCAGACCAAAGTCAAGGAGGTACATACTAATCCAACATAAATTAGGGGGAAGGGGGAAAGAGAAAAGGGGGCAGGGTTAGAGTGAGAAGATGGCACTGGGCCAGTAGGGCACTAACCTACTCAGGGGGAGAGTATTGGTTATGTCTCCACAGAATTGCCAGTGCGCATACAGACCCCAACACAGCACACCAAACCACAAGGGCAACATAACCATGAGGAGGAATACATGAAAAGATTGGGCTACAGGGCCGGCCCCAACCTGAGCCAAACTGACCCCCTCCCTAGAAGTACATGCAACAGAGAACAACACTAAGCCTACAGGTTGGGGTGAAGGGTTGGCATATAATTCCCACATGGAAGCAAACCTAGAAGGAAAAAGAGAAAGGAATGGCCGGTGTAGACCCCGTATTGACACACCACGCCTGTAGGACAACGTCCCAGCATGGAACTGCTAAGGCACAGGGATGACTGTAGGGCCGACAACAGCTCCCAACATGTTGTCCCCTTGATGGAGCATACTGTGACAGAGGACAATACTGGGGACACCCAGCAGGGAGGAAGTGTGGTCTGAAACCCCCAGAGGGGTGAAAACCAAGAAGGGAACACAACAGATCAGCAATGGGAGGAAAGCAAGCCACACAGCCCCTGAAGAGCCCCCCCAAATAGATTACAGGCTAGGGGGAGCAGTTCCCGGAATTCCCCTAGGACCAGAGGAGAGATAGCTATAAAGGTCAGTGGACAGACCTGGAAGTATGCATGTTGTTTGGTTTATTTTTTCAGCGGTGGTGGTTGTGTTTTTTTGGAGTTTTTTGTTGTTTCTGTTTTGTTTTATTGGGTTTTTTTCCTCCTTACTTCTCTCTCTTTACATTTTTTTGGTCAACCATTTGTTTGGACTATGCTATTGTTTGTATGCTTACTTACACAAAACAGGGATGGGAAGCAAGCTTGAAGAGAAAGCAATGGGATCAATGGTCCCAGAAAGATTTGCCCGATAACACCCCCAAGGAAACTGAGTGTGATGACCTGAGTCACACTCTCTTAAGGCAGTGATGCAAGACATATCTCACCATAATTCTGCCTCGCTAAAATAATAGACAATTTACAACAAATTGGGACCACGACCACAGGCATAGAAGCTAAGATTTACAATATGTCACAAAATGGAGGACCGTACATAGAAGGCCCATATTAAGTAATTCGTAGTACTGCAGAGTTTGAGACAGATTTGAACTTCCACAGCTCCCTTTGCCCTCCACACTTAGTTTAATCCCCTCTTGAAATATGAAGGATCCATTTACAATGACTTCCAATTCATCCGAGTTCTGTTATATTTCTATAATGTTTTGAAACTTCATTTTTCTCCTGCCAGTGAATCTCCTCCACAACTTACAAATCCCATCTATTGCACAAAGGCTTAAAAGAACAAAACCATGTAAGCCACCTGTTTCAGTGGCCTTTTATAACGATGACACATGTCAGCCAACAAAATAATAGCATTTATTATGCAATTATTATCTTGTTTACTGATTACTCTCAGACAGAATAATTCTGCTGGCTAAATACACTATTATCCCAAACACAAATGTTGGTTCTGCTTGTTACATACATTTTCACAAATGCATCCAGATGTTAGCAGAGTTGTACAAGGGGGTAATTTTGTCGTTAATGCCGTATTATTTCATGTTAAATGAGATTAGTTTTAAAGCGCACATTACAATTCACTAGTCTACAGTACTGTAGCCAAGATGATTAACTTTCCAACAAGGGAAATAACATTTCACTCATGGAATAGTTATAAAGACTAGAAGAAGATCTAATAATGATCATCGAAATATACAGCCTTTAACCAATATCTGAAATTCAGAATATCATAAACTGAACATTTAACGTATTTACAGAGGCAAAGGCCACTTTGGACAAATGTGAAGTTATTTCTAGGCTTCATTGTTCCTCGTTTGTATAAAATTAACATATTTTAATAAAAATATATCAATAGAGTATATTACAGAATGTTTCCCTAAACCCTTTCAGGGAAGTGTGTTAATACGGAATTTATAATTTTCAATATACTGTCTTACTAGGCTATAATTTTATAATTATTTAAAAAAGCACCCTGATACCTGTTATTTATTAACCCGATTTTCAACAAAAGTGGGCAAAGAAGAGGAAGCAAAACATGAGGAAGCCAACCCAGGCATAGTATCAAGCAAATAAACATCTATATTTCCTCTTAATCAGGTCCTTTCTAGACGATCATGCCAATATGTAGGGAAGAACAGCTCTATGCATGTAATTACATACGCTCTCACTCATATTGAATTGACCTGAGTCCATCGATGGGAAAAGCAAGCATTCGATATTCTTCAGATACTGTCATGCAAGATGCATTTGATCTATTTTATGGATCTTAAATGCTGCCTTCCATGTCCTGTTTTATATTGTGGCACAAATCACTTGAAACAGCAGACCTGCTTTCAACGTGGAGCATAGGTAAACCTATGTAATTTCCGATTTAGGACTACCACTTCGAATATACTTGGGAGTAGAGTAAGGAAACTTTCGCTTCTGTTGCAGTTTATCTGGTCTGTTCACACAATATGATCATCAATAACCCTTCATTTTATTACTAGGTGCCCACTCATCTAGTTAATTTTCAACTTCATTTATATATTCTCTAGGTGAACTATTATTTATTCATTTGAAATTATTTACCACTAAGAATTTATTTATGGTTTTTATATTAAACAAAGCCTGCAGTTCTAATCATTATAGTAATTCTAAGACATTATTAATGTTCAATTTGGTTGCAAAATAATGACTTACATCATAGTTGGATCTAGTATTAATTTAAATTTATAAATAATGGCCAAATCACCATAGCTAACACTACTTTCTACTTAGAAAAAGGCCCCATTTGGCAGTTAAACACAAAACAATACAGTTGTAGACTTCTGGAAAATAAGTTTTAAATAAAACTCCAAGAAAATAAATTTAACAGCCATGGAGTCATTTCCAATTCATGGTTACCCTATAAGACAGAGTAGAACTATTTCCTGAGGTTTCTAAATCTTTCCAGGAGTGCAAAGATTCATCTTGATCTTGCAGAGCATCTGGTGAATTTGAACTGCTGACCTCTTGGTTAGTGGTCCAAATCAAAACCAGAGACTCCTTTTAAAGCCCACAGCACCTGAAATCCACAAGTATTCTTCCATCCAAGTAATAAGCAGGACTAACCTGCCTCAGCTTCTAAGATCAGAAAAGAGAGAGGATTAGGTCACGGATCTATGTCCATAGATAAAATAAGCCTTACTGAAAAGATCCAAGCCCACTGCTTTAAGGCAATTTTGACCATAAAAACTCAACCCAAACACTGATTCTGACTCATAACAATGGTATAGGACAAGTAGATCACCCCCTATGGCTGAAAATCATTACAACTTGTGAAATCTCACCAGAATTTTGACAATATCTAATAATAGATTTTACTCATTGAACACTAATGACAGAAGACCCGAAGAAATATGTATGATACCAATAAAATCATAAATAAAGTAAAGGAAGTCATTAAAAAGAGAGGAAAGGGCACAACAAAGTATCAATATCTAAAATATATAGAAAACTGCTTATTCACCATATTTATTCTGTCTGTCTATTGTATGAAGAAGAATGCTGCATCACCATTGGAAGAAGGCTTTTAACCTGTCATACATAGATCACTCAACCTTGCTTGCTGCAAGAGAAGAGGATTTGAAGCACTTGTGAATGAAGATTAAGAACTGAAGCCTACAGTGTGGATTACAACTCAGTATAAAGAAAACAAAAAGACGCACAACTGGATCAATAGGTAACATCATGATAAATGCAGGGAATATTGAAATTGTGAAGTATTTTTCTTTACTTGGGTACATAATCAGCAAACATGGAAGCATCACTCACGAGATCACAAGATGTATTGCACTGGGCAAATCTATTGCACAAGACCCCTTTAAATGTTTGAAAGCAAGAATGTTACTTTGAGGAATGAGTAGCACCTGACTTAATCCATGGTATTTTTAATCACCATGTATGCATCTGGAAGATAGAATTATCAAGAGTGAAGAAAAATGGATGCATTTGAATTATGGTGCTGGAGAAGAATATTGAAAGTACCATGGAATGACAACATAGCAAACAAATCTGTCTTATAATAAATACAACTAGAATGCTCCTTAGGGACAAGGATGACAAGATGTCATCTGAAATACATTGGACATGCTGGCAGAAAAGACTAGTCACTGGAGAAAGACGTCACAGTGAGTAAGTAGATTATCAGTGAAAAATAAGTCTCTCAACACAATGGATTGCACAGTTGACGCCACCATGGGTCAGTTTTATGAACAATTGTGAGGACGGTGCAGGCCTGGGGAGTGTTTTGTTCTGTTTGACCTAAGTCACCATAGTCAGAACTGACTTGCAGCACCCAAACAACAAGTGAAAAAATTACTGCCATTGAGTCAGCGCCAACTCCTGATGGTGCTGTAGGATAGGATAGAATGGTCCCTGTGAGTAACTGTTTATGGGAGTAGTATAGAAAACTGCACTATCTCAGTGAGTAAAAGATCAATAATCTATTTAAAAATGGACAAAGGGCATGAAGGCACAGGTTATCAAAGATGACAGCCACATCGTTAACATAAAAAAAATCCTCTCGATTATTAACCACCCAGGGACTGCCAGTCAATGCAATGATGAGATACCACCTTATACCAATAATGATAAAGTAAAGCACACGCACACACATAGACAGAAACAGCAAATACTGGAGAGGATGCGGAGAGATAGGAACCCTCAAGCACTGTTGGTGGGACAGTAAATATGTACAAGCATTGTGGAAAGCAGTAAGGCACTGCCTGGGACTAGAAATTCCATACAATCCAGCAATACTTCTCCTGGTTATATAACCTAACAACAACAACAAAAGTAAAAGCTATAGCACTGTTCACAATAGCAAGAAGATATAAACAACCCCAAATGTCAATGAGTAGACTGAATAAAGAAACATTGCATACACACTCACAATAGAATATTAAGTGTCACTGAAAAACAATGATGGCATTATGCTGAGTAAAATTAGTCAATCACAGAAGGACATATATTTTATGGGGCCACTGTCATAAGGAAGAAAACCAGGACTAAGAATTTCAGTCCTAAGGGAACAGACTTGGGAGATTGCAAAGGCAGAGAGCAAAGTGAGGATGAGGATGATGAATCAGTCAGCCCAGGGTTGAGAGATGTTTACCTGAGTGAAGAGTTACTGAAATACACACAGGGACAAGGAGATGATAAATCAAAGGATCAGGGGATAAGGTAAGGTATAGTAGTTTAAACTACTGTCTATAAGTTTGACTGTCTGAAATGTAAACCCTTTACCTCATTCACAGTAATTTTATTGAAAAACTGAAAAAAGTGAGAGGTAAACTGAGGCATGAGGAGATGGACAAAGATAACTAAAAGGACAAAGGGGGAGCAGAAACAGAATTATCTTTATTAGGGGGGAACACCCGGGAGAAGCCCCATGGTCTAGCAAGTAGCCCAGGGGAATCATGGACTTTGTTCAGGGTCTGGAGTTCTTAAAGGAAAGCCAGGAGAGAGAGGTCCATGCTGCAGCAACAAGGTTTATAGTCCAGGATGTAGTTTATCAGTTTAGGGAGTTAGGCATTCCAGGCATTGTTTTTCAGTCTCCTCATTCCAGGGAGACAGCTGCTGACCTCTAGGGATGTGCAGGGAAGTGGGGCCCCAACCTGCTTCAGCTCAGCCCAATCATTCCAGCCTACTGCCTGGATGGTCTCCCTCGGCACAGTGTGTGCTCACTGGGGTTACTGAGTCACCAAGTGAGGGGCTTTTTCAGTTGTCGTCTGTCAGTTGTCAGACCCAGTAGTGTTAATGGTGGGTCAGAGGCTGAAAGGACTAACGCTGCACAGCCACGCTCCGAGGGGTGGTTCTGTTGACCACATGCAGGGAAAGGCTTGCTGGGCAGTAGGAGTTGCAGGATTTGGGCAGTGGGCGATACGTCCAGGAGTCTTCTGACCCGTCCCTCCTGCCAGTGTCAGGGCAGCAATTAAGGCTTGGGCTTGCTAATTATTTATCTGGTGAGCTTGGAATTTGCACGCCATTTCTGCCTGCTCCTTTTGGGCATTAAACACTTTAAATGCCATGTTTACCAGGTCATGGATAGCGGTCTGAGGGCTCTCCTCAGCTTTCTTTAGTTTAATATCATGTGAAGTGAGGTCATAAGCCTGAGTAAGATAATGGTGACTGTGGGGCTTGGGGGTCTGTGCTTGTTGCCTCAGATGAAGCTGAGTAGGGAGGGTGCTGGGAAGGGAGCAGAGAGAGACTCCAGGGGAGTCTGATGGGTCTGGCTCCAGGGAGGGCAAGGGTGTCAGAGGCGCCTCAACCTTTGGGAGGTGAGGGGGTAGTGGAGGGAGGTGATGATGAGGAGTGCCCAGAATATGGAGAAGGCTTTACTGGGGGCACAGACAAGGAGTCAGGGGGTTCAAAGAAAGATGAGGGGGAGTACTGTCAGGGGCCTGATCAAGAGAGTATTTGGCTAAGAGAACTTGAGCAGGGGGACAGGTAGTAGAGATGGACAGGAGTGAAGAAATAAAAAGACCTGGACATAAGGGACTTTAGACCACTTGTAAGTTTACTGACAAAAATTGTCAAGGTCACAGAGGATGTTGGAATCAAAAGTACCATTTTCTGGCTAGCGTGACTCATTATCCAATTGGTATTGTGGCCACACTTGGTTACAGAAAAAGACTGGATGCTTAGAGTGAATGTCTAGAGCCAGGCCCAGTTTAGTGAGGTTGGCCAGTAAGCATCCAAAAGGTCTGTCCTTATGGGGCTTCCCATAGTGTCTAAAACTGTAGGGGGTTGGGCAGAGGAGAAGGGTGTCCCATGGTCCCTGTCCACCCCTGTCAGACAGGAATGGTCCAATAACCCTGAGGGTGTCCCCTTCAGAATTAGGGACCCAGAGGAGAGTCCTGGACTCTCCAGAACAGGAAGCTTCCCTGGCACAGGCCTGAGGCTTTGTCTGGCAGTGAGGGACCTTGGATCAGTGAGAGACACAACAGGAGCCAAGGACGGGGAGGGACTGGGCCTCGTGGCTGGTAAAATGGAGGTTGGTCAGAGGCCTTTGTTCGGAGTGAAAAAGGAGGATGTTAGAGTAGTTCTGGGAGCAGGCACTGCAGCCACAAACATACGAACAGGTAGAAAAAGCTCAGAAACACTCTTTGCATTCTAATCCAGTCAAAGGGTGCAGTGACTGCCAGGCCCAGTGCCAGGAGTCCTGTGAGTGGCAGAAATCCCAGAAAGTAAATATAGAGACAAAGGTTGAGAGGGAAGGGGAGGAGGGAGCGGGAGAAGGGGAAGATAGACATGAGAAAGGATGGACAAGAGAAACTGTCCTTATCATCGGACCTCTTTTGGGGACAGGCAGTTATTTCCAGCTCCTCGTAGCATTAGAGTGGAAGTATAACCCCCTTCCGTGGCACCCCATTTGGGGACTCTATGTTCCCATACGAGTTTGCTAGTCCTTGGTGTCCAGAATGACAAGCAATTCTGAACAAACACATAGAGAGATACTGACCAGCAGTCGCTCGTTCAGACAGGCTTCAGAGGTTCAGGGAAGTGGAGGATGATGGGGCTACGCTCCGACCAGAGGGAGGTCGGGGTGGCCCAGAGCCCCCTTTCCTATTGCTTCTGGTTTGGGCACCAAGATGAGAGGTAAAAACTGAGACATGGAATGAAAGTAGAATTGAGACAAAGAATGTGAGGTTAAGAATGGCTTTATTAGGCTAGGCAAAGAGCTCCAGGGAGGGGAAGGGAGAGCAGGGAGTATCTTGAGGGGCAGGAGTATCTTGAGCTCTCGGGCAAGTTCCAAGAATCAACAAGTTAGGTCAGGGAAATTGCGCCCATCAGTGGGGCAGTGGGATTGTTGTTGGATTTGGGTCAGAGACATATGCAAATGAGGTAAAGAAAGCTGATGGTGCTTGCTCTGATAAGGATATGGGAGACTTGCTTCCTGGTGCTGCAACTACAGAGTCTGAGTCTTTCACAGACCAGCCTTTTTGAATGTGGGGAAGAGGCTACACAGTCCAGCTCTGGCCTTGCGAGGCCCAGGGAAGGGGCTGCACAGTCCAGCAGGCTATCTATCCTCCGGGAGAGCTGGCAGAAGGTGCTGCACAGACCAGACCCAGCCCAAACACACAGACCAGACCCGGCCCAAACACACAAACCAGACCCGGCCCAAACACACGGACCAGACCCGGCCCAAACACACGGACCAGACCCGGCCCAAACACACAGACCAGACCCGGCCCAAACACACAAACCAGACCCGGCCCAAACACACAGACCAGACCCGGCCCAAACACACAAACCAGACCCGGCCCAAACACACAGACCAGACCCGGCCCAAACACACGGACCAGACCCGGCCCAAACACACGGACCAGACCCGGCCCAAACACACAGACCAGACCCGGCCCAAACAAAAGGGACAGAGGAGAAGGAAAGGAAGAGAGAGAGCATTAGAGGGGATTTGAAATTTGTCCTGGAATCTAGATTTGCTAACGTAAGTCGAAGGAATAATGAAGTAAATGAGCTGAATAGAACATTTCAATCGGTGGTTTTGTAAGACAACGTAAAGTATTATTATAATGAAGTGTACAAAGACCTAGAGTTAGAGAATGATACAGAAAAACATGCTTTGCCTATTTTGAGTTGAATGATTTTAAGAAAAAGTTCAATCCTCAAGTTCTAATATTGAAGCATCTTTTGGGGAAGTGGAGCACTGTGACATACTAGTCATGTATTGGGCTGCTAACCGGGAGGCCAGCAGTTCAAAATCACCAGCTGCTCCACAGAGGAAAGACGGGACTTTGTTCTCCCATAAGAGGTACAGACTCGGAAGCTCACAAGGGCAGTCCTACTCTGTCCTATATTCATACCCTGCCACTATGAGCTGGAATTAACTCGGTGTCAGTGAGTTTTGATTTGGGATCAGGAAAATATTTAATGATACAGGTAGCATCAACAGAAGATAGAGAGGATACACAAAGCCACTCTACCAGAAAGAAATGGTGGGCATTCAATCATTTCAAGAAGTAGCATATAATCAAGAGCCAATTGTATTGAAGAAGTAAATCCAAATTGTCCAGAAGGCATTAATGGTAAACTAGGTCAGAGGAATTGACAAGAGTATCAATGGAAAGGTTTCAACAAGCTGACAAAGCACAGGAAGCACTGATTTAGCCAGGAAATTTGGAAGAAAGCTTTCTGGACAACTAATTGAAAGAGATCCATAATTGTACCCTTTCCAAAGAAAGATGATGCAACACAATGCAGAAATTATTGAACTGTATCATTAATATCACATACAAGTAAAATTTTACTGATGAATATTCAACTACAGTTGCAGCAGTACATTGACAAGGAGCTGCCAGAAATTCAGATCAAATTCAGAGGATTCAGAAGAAGACTGGAACAAAAGATAGCATACTGATGTCAGCTAGATCTTGGTGAAAGCAGAGATACCATAAAGATATTTAAGCATGTTTTATTGATTATGCAAATGAATTCAATTATGGGGATCTTAACAAAGTATGGTTAGCATTGCAAACAATGGGAATTCTAGAATATTTCATTGTGCTAATGCAGAACTGTGGTCGTTACATAATCTGCTGTCAATTTGAGACTTACAAGTGAAGGGGTGGAGTTTACTGGTCAATCAGGTCGCAGCTTGAAGCCATCGTTTGGAGGTGCTAAAGAGATAAATAGCTCTCTGGAGGTGGCACACTCACTCACTCACTCACTCACTCACTCACTCACTGGGAGACATTGCACTTGACAAGCCACATGGAGACAGGCTGAAGACAACCAGAGCCTAGGAGCTGGAGAAGCTACGTGGAGACCCCTGCCAGCACTGAGCTGTTAACACTGCCAGTGTATCCACAAGACTTTCCACCCACTGGCCTGTGATTGTCCTCAGCATCATTGCATGCATTTCATGAGTCTGAAGAGGAATTTATAGATTAGTATTGGACATATGGGCTAATGCTGGACTTATGGACTTGATCGGGACTAGGGTGGGATGTTTTCTCAATATTCAATTGCTCTTGTATATAAAGCTCTTTCTTATACACATGTGAGTGTCTATGAATTTGTTTCTCTAGTTTACCCAGACTAATACAAGAACCCATGCATTGAAAAACAGGGAGTCATTAGAACAGAGCAAGTGGATACTGAATGGTTTAAAATAAGGAAAATGTTCCTCAGCTTTGAATCATTTCACTATTCTTCTTCTACCTCTATTTTAAGCAAATAATCAGAGAAGCTGGACTATAGGAAGAAGCAAAGGCATTGAAGGAAGAGTCATTAACATTTTTTTGTTTGTCATTAAAGACTCCAAGTTCATTTCAATTTTATTTTCCTCTTCATTTAAATTTTTTTTAGTTTAAAAAAAATGTAATCCAAAGTCATTTAAACCACTATTTAGGCTTGAAGGATAGGAAATTTGGAGGGAATTTTTTTGCCTTTGGTACTTAAAGAAACATATCATATATATTTACACAGCCCATCTGAATAAATGAAATAAACAACAATATCCAATTAAACCCTCCATATATATGTTTTTCGCACCCCTTATCCCTCTCTTTCCTGTTACCACCTCCTTTATGCAGATAATACAACCTTGTTTGCCAAAAGTGAGGAGGATTTGAAGCACTTGTTGATGATGGTCAGGACTATAACCTTTGGAGTGCAACTCAAACTAAAGAAAACCAAATTCCTTACAACTGATCCAAGAGGTCACAGCTTGATAAATGTAGAAAAGAATGAAGATGTCAAAAGTTTCATCTTGCTTGGATCTACAATCAATGTACATGAAAGCATCAGTCAAGAAATCAAAGAATGTATTTCTTTGGGAAAATCTATTGCACAAGATCTCTCTGAAATGTTGAACTCCTAGGAAGATGTGATTTTGAGGATTAATTGCCTCATATGCATGTGAAGTTTTAGTAATCAATAAGAAAGACCAAAGAAGACTAGTTACATTTGAATGATGGAACTTGTGAAGATAATTGGCAAGACCATGGTGTTCCAGGGGCACAAATGCATCTGTCTGGGAAGAAGTAGAGTTACAATGTTGCTTAGAAAGCAAGCATGGTGAAACTTTGTCTCAAATGCTTCGAACATGTTATCAGGAAAAATCTGCCCCTGGAAAAATACCTCATGCTTGGGACAGTAGAGGGTCAATGAAAAAAAGGACAACTCTCAAGGAGATGGATTGACACAGTGGCTATAATATTGGGTCCAAACACAGCAAAAATTATGAAGATGAACTAGGCTTTTTTTCACTCTGTAGTACGTAGCGTCACTCTATATTGGAACAGACTCTAGGACAGGACTGTTTTTAACAGAAACAGTCTACAGCAGCATTTCTCCACCTGTGTGTTGTGACCCCTTTGGGGGTCCAACGATGCTTTCACAGGGGTTGTCTAAGACCATTGGAAAACACATATTTCCAATGGTCTTAGGAACTGAGACACCACTCCTCTATCCATCTCCAGGCAGTCCACCCACATGAGGATACACCCACATATAAGTACCCAGCATTAAGACTGTTACCCAGGATACACCATGCTTCAAGACAAAATTTCATTTATTTGTCATTTGAAATAAACATTTCACAATATATAATTACACGTTGTTTTGTGATTAATCACTATGTTTTCATTGTGTTTAATTTGTAACCATGAAAATGCATCCTGCATATCAGATATTTGCATTATGATTCATGATAGTAGCAAAATTGAAGTTATGAAGTAGCAACAAAAGTAATTTTTTGATTGGGGGGTCACCACACCATGAGGAACTGTATGAAAGGGTCACAGCATTAGGAAGGTTGAGAACCACTGGTCTACAGAATATTGAGAGTGAAAAAAGAAATTTAAAATTTTTAATAACATAGCCTGTTTGCTTACATATAATTAACTTTTTACTGTAATGAAATAATGTCACATCAAAATTCCAAATCTTATATTGATTAAACAGCAAATATACAGCTTACTATCACACACCATACTGCTCATAGTAAATTCTAATGGGGGGAGGAGGGAGTTAGAAATTTTAGGAACAAGACTGCTTTATTTTCAGAGTTGCAGAGCCATAAATTACATTACATATATCATATTTTCAAACATCAGATTTTATATAATCTTATTTACTTTAATTGCTTCAAATATTTACTTATGTATTTCCATTGGGTCTTGTAAATATCCCTAAAAAGAGAATCAGGAAAACTTATTCCATTAAATCTCACTGATTTGGATAGCATTGTAGGTGTAATTTCAAATATAAAAGGGTATTATCTGTTGAATAAAATATATTTATATTTTATTGTTGTTATTTTTTTGTTTTTATTTTCACAAATTATCCTCAAAACAATATAAAAATGTGAAGGATTAATATTTCCCTTTGATTAAAGGGAAAATCATTCTGATAGTGCATAAATTCCATTCTAATTTCTACTTTACCTTATATGACGGTTTTGCACTCAATTGCATAAACTGGGATTGGGATTACATATGTAATGCCCTAAAATAAATTGTTTTTCTGCGTTAATTGAAATACAGTTCACTTGTTTTACTTCCATCAGCCCTCTGACCTTCAACAATATGGTACCTACTGCATCAATTTTTCAATTTAAATGATGAAAACGGAATATGTGATAGGATGCTAACTAGAATAAAGAGTTGTGACAGAATTTATAAAATCATCATATATATCATTTTGTTGGAGGCTCTTACAAATCTTATAACAATGCATACATCAATTGAATCAAGCACATTTGTACATATAAGTTGCCATCATCATTTTCAAAACATTTTTTTCCTACTTGAGCCCTTGGTATCAGCTCCTCATTTTTCCCAGCCCCACTCCACCCCCACCCTCCTGACTTTTTAGTAAATTATACATTGTTATTCTTTTCATATCTTACACCATTTGCTCTCTCCCTGAACCAGCATTTCTGCTGTTGGTCCCCCTGGGGTGGGGCTATAAGTTGATCCTTGAGATTGGGAACCTGATTCTTCACCAGCACCCCTACTTCCCCTACCCTCATGGTATGGCTACTAATGGGAGGAGCAATACCCACTTAGAGATATTTATTTCAAGATGCTTTCCTTTAACATTTTCATTTTATATATGTTTTTATAGTTTCAATCTGAGGATGCCCTAAAATAAATTGTGTTTTGCTGCATTAATTGAAATACAGTTACTTGTTTTTTTTTCCCCATCAGCCCTCTGCCCTTCAGCAACATGGTTCCTACTGCATCGATTTTTAAATTTAAATGATGAAAACTGAATATGTGCTACGACGCCAGCTAGAATCAAGAGTTGTGACAGAATTTATAGAAACCATCCTAGTACAGTAATGTTTAGTCTATTCTCAATTTGCCAAACACTGTGAATATCTTGGCAATGATAAATTTATATGATTTGATTTATGACAATATATGTTATTGGGATGCAGTGGTTTTCAACCTTCCTAATGCCGTGACCCTCTCATACAGTTCCTTATATAGTGGTTCCTCCCCAACCATAAAATTCTTTTCATTGCTAATTCATAATTGTAATTTTGCTACTGTTATGAATCAGATGACCCCTGTGAAAGGGTCATTCAACTCCCAAAGGGGTCACAATCCACAGGTTGAGAACCGCTGGTCATCATCACTATCAGATCCTCCTCTTCCCCTTTCCCCTCTCTCTTCAAGTGCTCTCAGGGAACATTACTCCCCTTCCTGTTTCTAAAGGGTTGTCTATTTTTGGCTTTTATTGATAGAACAATTCTGTTGGGAGGGTTCCCTAGAGAAAGAAAATAGGACACTTATGAATATATATATATATATATATATATATATATATATATATATATATATATATATATATATATAGGTTTATACCATGAGAAGGAATATAACAGCTAATTAGTCCATACAGCAGTACAAAGGGCTCAGTTCAAATCACTTTCATGGACCAGTTAACATACTGGAAGTTCCTTGACTCCTCTGGCTGCTGGTTCCAAGGTCAAAGAAGCAGACAGCAGAATCTTCCCACAGGAAGCAGGCAGCAGGGCGGGTCAGCAGCAGTCATCACTCAGGAGCTTAGCAGGGCAGGCCCAGATGGGATGTTGAGCTCAAGCAATGCAAGGCAACAAGATCCACCACCCAGAAGCTCAAGCGATGTTTACACCAGCAACATGATGAAGCAGGTCTTGAAGGAGCCTGAAGCTCTAGTGACATGAACCATAATCCACAAGCCACGGGTTGGCTTGGCCAACAAGTGGTGTAGCACCCAGTTTGAGGCAGAGAACTAGCTAAAGCAGCAGCATGCTGGTAATCACTAGCAAGAGAGAAGGGGGCAGACCTTGCAGAGCCATTTATCTCTTTTCCCTCCAAGCAAAGTGCAACCTGGTTGATCCCATATGTTCATATTGGCCAGGTTGGCACAATAAACCTATCACAATGATTTTACTTAAACAAATGAATATATGCAAGTCTAACATGATAAATGAGGTAAAACTGAAAACATAATAGTAAGGGGAGGAAATATAAAGAAACTAGAGGATTGTTATGTGTTTCATCAGTGGTATACTGCACCCTGGATATATCATTCCTTCCGTGTGTGGGTCTCCACTTTGCCTATGCTCTTTCTTGTCAATTTGAGTGCTTGTTTTTGAACTTCTGATACCTAGTTCTGATGACACCGCATGCTCACACAGATGGTGTGCTTCTTCCATGTGGACTTTGTCTAAGAGGAATTACTGAGAGGTGAACGATGAGTAAACATGATAGTGGGGCAAGAGGAAAGAAAAAGAGGAAAAACAAGAAAGTGAAAATTATATATATAGATATGCAAATATATAAAGATAGGTGCATTAATGTGTGTGTGTGTATACACACAAGGAAGCAAATGGACACGTCGGGCCTCTACTTAATTCTTATTTCAGTACAAGAACAGTATGTTCTAATAATGTGGCCATATATCATATTCACTTTCCCAATATGATCACTGAAGACAAAATGGATACATAAGAAAATGTAGGAAGAAAACTAATGGTGCCCAATTATTAAAATATGTAGTGTCTGAGGTTTAAAGATTTAAGTTAAACAAACGATTCTAACTCTTCATAGGAGTAGAAAGCCCTGTCTTTCTCCTGAGGATAGGCTGGTGGTTGTGAAGTACTGATCTTGCAGTTATCAGCCCAACATGTAACCACTGGGCCATAAACCAAACCAAACTCCCTGACATCTAGTCATCGCTGACTCAGATCAAATCCCTGTGGATTTCGGAGACTGTGACTATTTCCCAGAGTAGAAACCCTTGGAGCAGCTGGTGGTTTCAGACTGCAGACAGTGTGGATCGCAGCCTCCTGTGTCACCACTACACCACGATGTCTCCTAGTAAAAAAGAAGCTGAAGTTAACATCAAATCTTCTTGCTATTTTACGCAACATAGGTTTTATCAATTCTGAACCAGTTGCAGGCGCATCATAAAGCATAACTGCTTACTAGCCATATCTGGGCTAATTAACAAAAGACACTAATATTTTATAATGAAGTGCTTAGGAATGCAGTTGTGCCATAGATCCACTCAGTTCAGTTCTTCTGAGCCACTAGGGTTCCTGATGGGAGTCACCCATCACTGTAGACGCGGGAATAACACAGTAAACTCTCGCTGGGTGGAGAAGTAGTGGTTGCTATTTGCTTGCCCTCCTCAGGGTTTGAATGATAGAACTTAAGTCCAGTCACTTAGTAAATCTGATTATATCCATCTGATTCTCCTGCTTTTTAACTATACTCAGTATCAGTCAGCCCATTCCCAGATAAATGACAGCTAAGCTGAACTTTCCTTCTGCCTGCGGCTTCACGTAGCACCTAACAACAAGGGCTTCACAGTTACACAGAAAACCCATTTTCCTTCAATTCCGCACTCAGATTTGAGTGAATGCTTTAAAGGATGTTTCTGATATTGAGCATTTTGCAGCGCCACACCACAGGTCAAAGTTCACAAGAAGTAGCTTCCATAGATCTGTAAACGCAAAGCAAGAAAAACCAGTTGCGGACACTCCCATTAGATCTTAGCATCTCTCCTGGCAACAGTGTTGATGGTCTGGATGGACAGCACAAATCTACTGTTTTGGGTACTGAAAGCTCTCCTTGTAAGTGATTAGAATCTCCCCCAAATTAATGGATATTAAGGCATTGATTTTGTTTACATGGAAATGTTGAGGAATCCAAGAAGAGGAAAGGCAACTGGATCTCAGACCTAGGAATGTGCCCTGCAGCCAGCTTCTTCCTTCTCCAACACAAGGGCAAGACTTTCCCTTCCTTTATTTTTTTAAGGTCTCATTTCTGCTTCATGTTACTCCTCTTTTTCATAATTCATGTCTTCTTCTTTTAATAGCTCAATAATGGTACCAGCCCCGGAGCTAAATGATTTTCTTAATAGTGCCTATTATTTGCTTCCCTTTGAATCAAATGCCACTTTGGCTCAATCAGCTGTGGCGGGGGGATGTTATATCAAACAATGCTTGTATGCTTCAAAGAAGAGGGTGGTGAGTGAGTTCTTTGCCACCCAGATGACCATTACAATTTTCATACTGTGCAATAGTGCTGCCTTCCATGGGCTATTGTGTTTGCGACCTGTGGAGATTGCTGGTGGGCCAATTCCAGATGTCAGGTCATGTAAAGCAATTGAACTCCAGTCCTCTCCACTTTACTTCTGTTCACACATCTGCCACATTTTTTTGATAAGGTGTTCTCTTAATATTTTATTTGAAGACCATTATTTGGTGCAAAACATAATATAAATGAAATGAACTAATCACTGCTCTAAGGAAAGACGACGATTTTTCCTCCTAAGCTATTTTTCTCTTGTGTAACATTTAAATTTTTTTGATAGATTAAAGCACATTTGAAAAATGATATGGTAATAGAAATATTTTAACTTCCAAGGTATAAAGTGAAGTCTTAATTACTCAAGAATGCAAAAGTCAATTTACCTGCCAATGAAGTTTGCCCAGAGAGACAAACACATTTCCCATTACAGATGGTCCACACAGGATGGCCATATTTCATTTTCAGTACTACATAAGCACACAGAAAGTGTGTGTGTGTGTGTGTGTGTGTGCGTGTGTGTGTATTTACACACACACGCACACACAAGTTCCAGAGTGGAGAGAGGAAGAAAACAAAACCAAACATGAGATTAATTAACCTATGATTACATCCCTCTTTTATATAAATACAGATGCATGTATTATTAGATCTATAATATATATAGGCAGGATACTTCAGAAAGCTCCAGAACAAATTCTCTTATCCTGTAATTCCATTTCTACTAAGTTTTGAAACCCTTTCTTATAGATCAGTCATATAATATACATCAAAAGCCATTTATACATGATAGATATAAAGGGACTTCAAAAAGTTCATGGAAAAAGGTAATTAAAACATAATGGGATTTTCCTAGGAATGTGCAAAGCCTCCTCATACATATGCCACTTCACCTGGTAGCACAGAGGTTAAGCACTGAGCTGCTAATCAAAATGCTGACAGTTTCAACCAGCACCCCTCTTCAGAAAAGGAGGTGATGGTCTGCTGCGATGGCAAAACCCTGTCCTTTGGATCATTGGTGGTGACGTGGGCAGTGCCAACCACCCACCAGTCCCTACACTGAAGGAAAGTGAGTCTTCCTTCTTCCATAAGGATCTATCGTTGCAGAGAAACAAATGGTCCATTCTGCTCTGTCATGTAGGGTCCCTGGGAGGGGGAATCAACTTAGTGACAGTGGGTTTGGATTTTAGGTTTTTACAGACTCAATGGCAAGGCGTACATAGAGTATGCTAAAAGTAAACTTAAATTTAACTTAAAACTAATCAAACCTCAATTATTTCAATAAAAATCCATTTCCTCAATGGATTCAGTTCTGTAATAAAAAGTAAATCCAGTGAAGAGTGGGAGGGAAATTATCGAGTTGCTAAACAAACCTGAGGTGTAAAAAGATAGTTTTTGATACAACATTTGATAAATATATTTGTCTTTCATATAAATGTGTGCCTTTCATCTGTGGTTAATTTGGAAATGAGATGATAATCTGGACCACATTTACTTTTAAGGTTAAACCATAAGGTTTAAACCATAAGGGTAAACCATAAGGGTAAACTAGTATTGACTTTCTATTGTGTTGTAGATGTTTGACATTCATCACATCTCAATTCAGCTCTCTTTCTTACACAATCTAAACCTGTTGCAAACTAAGCAAACTCACGGTGACCCCACCCACTTCAGTGTGTCGACGTCCATCCAGACCTGTCTCCTAAGGAGCCCCCAGGTGGAGTCAAACCTCCACCTTGAGGTCAGGTCGCTGAGCATTTTCGGTTAGTAGTTAAACCCTTCTATATTTTCTCCACCCAGGATTCCTTTCTTGCTGCAATACCCACTTTTTGTTTTGTTTTTCATCTTGTGTTGATTTTTATTATGATTGGGCCTTTTAACAAGGGAAATATTGTTGCTAAATCTTAGATTCTGTTATTTAAAGTAAATAAAACATAATTTCAAACCACATTTTCTTCTTTGCACCCAATTTATACTAATATGTGAAATAGATGCTGTAATATGAATTTTTTTACAAATAGATTTCTTGTGGTATCAGTTAATCTCCCGGCTGAATCTGACACCATAGGCTTCAATTAACACCCACACGGATTCCCTAGCCCTGTGTCCATCCCGCAGCTGATCAACTGGGGCCGGAGTTATGACAGGATAAAGAGCTTTGGGAAATGATAGGAAGCAGGATTAGAACAGCTCAGGATTAGCCACTAAATATTGTGACAAACATGTTGCACACGATGGTTGAAGAGAATAAGATAAGGATAATCGGTCATACAATTCTACGGGTTATCATATCCACTTCCATCTTGAATAATTCCTCAATAATAATTTGGAACTTAACTTCTCAAAATTTTAACTTGTATAATTTTTAAAACATAATTAGAGCACTTCATTTTAAAGTACCCATTATTTTGGTATTTTCTAAACTCGTCAGAGTTCTTTGAAATTATCTCAGTTTTTAAAAAGTCACCAGATCTTTTGGGATCCATTTTAAAAGTTTAGAAATCATTGTATACTAGAGTTTCTCTCTCTCTCTTAATGACATCTCTGAAGGGCACATTTTCTGTTTTCAATTATTTTCTTTCTCTAAAATTTCCCAACCTGAATGTTGAGATTATCAAGTTTGAACTTAAGGAATATTTATTTTTCTGATGCTTCAATTTAACAAATAAGTAAAAAAAAAAGAGTCAGTATCCTAAAACAGCAAAGTAAACTCAATTTAGGGTGAAGGGTTCCTGTGTTAGGCCAGGTTACTAGGGAAATAAATCCAGTGACACTCACATATGTGTAAGAAAGAGCTTTATATCAAGAAGGAACCATATGTCAAGAAAACATCCTAGCCCAGTCCAATTCAAGGCCATAAGTCCCATACGAATCCATAAGTCCCTCTTCAGACTCATGCCACCCCATGTAATGATGCAGAATGCAGGAAACTCACAGGCCAGTGGGTACAAAGTCATGTGGATACAAAGGTTACATTGCAGGGCTCTTATGGCAACCAGAGTCAGCCAGCAAGAAGGTGAAGGCAGAGAGAGAGAGAGAGAGAGAGAGAGAGAGAGAGAGAGAGACTGACTTCCAGAGAGGTAGATCTCTGTAGTGCCTCCAAGAGATATCATTGGCTGCGACCTGACTGACAGGCTAAACTTCACCCGTACACTTTGGTAGATCTTCAAGTTCATGTGAAATTATGTAATGACCACAGTCGCCCTTTAGTAATATTTGCATTTCATGAACTAGAAGTGTCCTAGCTCGCATGGTTTCTTATTCCTCTTTAAAATTCAGTTACAAAATCTTCAGGAAATACTAGTTTCATGATGTGTAGAAGGCATTTGGATTTTAAGAGAAGCTATAAGCCCAGCATCATGTCATCCAGGTTCTCTTGCCTCACGCTCAGTCCCAGGTGCTTGTCCACATTAATTCAATGTTTTGATTTCAGTAGATATGCAAGCCGGTTGGTCTCTCTCCTGATGCAGTGACTGACTCCTAGGGCCATTTCTCCCAGTTGAATCTTGATGCAGTTGAAAAAATCTCATAGAAAATCTCTGTATTGCAGATCCTCATGCAGATACTTGTGATTTTTAACACATGAAGCTCAAAATTATAAATTTCAGAAGATTGTAGTGGACCTTAAACCTCTGCCTAGAATATGGCTGATTATCTTGGCTTGGTGTTTTAATGTCTCTGGTAATTGACCAGAGTTTATTTATGTTTACCATATACATAACTTATCGCTTGGTCGATTCGCATTAAACATTTAAGAAGGGTGTACCCACCGCACCTTCATCCAAGTGCATTTTGAAATTTTATAGCCTTGGGTTTAATCTCTACTACTTTTAATCAATAATATCAATATTAATTTGATCTTAATATTTACATTTTCAAATGTCCTTACAATAAATACTACTTTCTGAAATATTCACGATGGTATTTTCTTCTTTTAGTGTGCTAATGTCAGTCACCTGCCATTGCCTGTCACTTTGTCACATTGCGGTGGCTTGCATATTTTATTATATTGAAATTATCCGCTACCATAGGGTCAATTCTGACTAATGATTACCTTACTTAGGATCGCACCCATCAGTTATGAGTCTCAACTGACCCGACACTATTAAAAGCCGCATGAGCACTCTTAAGAATCCCTAGATGTCACACTCTATTTATCCAGTCAATTTATTCTCTAAAGGAACCCCGGATGCGCAATGGGCTTCCCATGAGGTTGCTAACCAACCCCCCACAGGGCCTTCACTTTCCCATACTTGTAGATGATTGCACCATACTTTCTCCTATTTTACTTTAATGTCTCAGCCAATTTCTTCTTAATTCTCATTTTAGTAGATGCACTTGCTTTCTATTTATTGAGAAAATTATAGCCATTACAAAAACCCACATGAACAGATTCTCATCACCACTGTACCAACTTACTAGTATCTCTACCCGTGCACTCAGATTCCGTAACTGATCTCAAGGAGCCCAGGTGGCTGAGTAGGTTACTGCTGACGGCAAGGCTGGTGTAATGAAAACATCAGTTATTCCAGGTAAAGGATGCGCTGTTTACTTCCGAAAGCACATGGGACCTATGAGTGGCAATTGACACGATGGCAGTGAACAACTGTTCTCAGGAATAACATGTTACTGAACCCCAGTTGACCCTGGTGCCCTCGATCACCTTCTCAGTCAGGTCCTGAAGGATGTGACTGGATACATTCTTCTTGCTTTTTTCAGTCATTAGCTATTTTCTTCTCTTTTCGCCTATTCTCAAGAGCATTCCTGAGTACTGTCATTTCCTTCTATCAAGGAAAAAGAGAGAAATAGAGAGAGAGAGAGCAATCTTCACTCTCAGTTTTCTACTGGCGACCAACTTTGCTTTGCTTCTCTTCTAGTAAAACTCTCATCCGTGGAGGTATCTATTCATTATCTTCAGCTTGCTCCTCTTTTCCTCTTAGACCCAAAGCGTAATGATGTTTTGCCTTCAGCACTGTATTTCAAAGTCTGCATTAAATCCTTTAATGCCTAAAATTGTTCTGCCATATTCCGTAATCACTTTCATGTTTTTAAATCTACAGGTCAATCTTCCGTCCTCTTAGCAATTTGATCTATGAGACCATTTGACATACTTCTGCTTGGTAGAATTTATTTTCTTGTATTTCAAGTGCTTATAGCTACGCCAGGTAAGTCCACAACTAGGGGTGACCGGTTTACCTTGTAGTAATTGCATATTTATATACTTATCTCACACATTGTCCAGTAGATGGCAGTAAGGTGCCACAATAAAAAGCATTGTTCTCAGATGATTTCCCCCATTCCAATCAATCAGTTGGCCTTTTGTGTTAGCTGAGCAGGGCACCACACCCTCGTAGGTCAAGAGTTACTTTTATTCAATCACCTTGTATAATACCTTCTCTTATCCCTAAATTGTTTAAACTCGGTATTCTAGGGCACGGTCATTTGACTTACACTCTTGTACACATATTAAAGGAGATAAACCAGAAACTCCCATGTTTGTACTCTAGTCTAAACTTATCCCTTAAATTCCAAACATATAATCTCAATTGCATTATATAGATAAATTTAGCATTATAAATTTAACCTTCTCTATTTAACATATACAATTTTAACGTCTCGTATATATGTCCTGGTGGTGTGATGGTTACATGTTGGGCTGTAATCTGCATGGTCGGCAGTTCAAAATCACCAGCAGCTCTCCAGGAGAAAGACCGGGTTTTCTAGTCCCATGAACAATCACAGTCTCAGAAACCCACAGGGGGGTGCTATGAGTCAGCATTGACTCCATGTCAGTGAGTTTTCTTGCTCTTCTCTTTCACCCACAATTTATTCTGACCCAACATGTATGGTAGCTCCAACCTTCTATTCATTCAAGTCAAAAACAAAATGGCAGCACTTCCTGGGTGGGGGCAGCATGAGAAGTTCTATGCTTCCTCTCTATGAAGCTCTATCAAGGAATGCAACTAAAAAGAAGAGTGGGCTCAGCTCTATTGGAACTCTCAGTAGCAATAAGAGAGTTGCAGCAACTAGAGAAATGCTAAATAAATGTAGGGACAACTTTTAGAAAGTAAGGAGAAACTATCGTACTCGACTTCATGGTAGCAGTGGCCATGGCAGGGGTGGCTGTAGCAGCTATGGGCTGTCTCTCAAGTAAGCAAAGCAGATGGTGACTGGTTGGTTATCAGGAAAAAACATGTCTATGGTCTTAATGGCTTTTCTCACAAACAAGTAGCCGTCTAATTAAGGAGTCAGCCAAGTTATCACAGAAGAAGCACACCAATATGTGGGATTCAAGGAATAGAAACAGTAAGCTCCAGTGCTTAAATTCTAAGCAAGCAGTTTTTGGAACACCCTATGGACAATAGTGGAAACCCGAATTCCTTTTGCAAAGTGCCCACTTTGGACTGAGTCCCCGTGAATCCCCGCTGGGCACAGACTAGGAATGTGAACAGCCCAAAGGTCACACAGAAAGTGTTGGAGGGAGATTCTTAGCAACTATACTTAGACTGAGATGTAATATCTTATCAGTAGATTGCCCTTTGGAACCACTTTCAATTGATCCTAATTTTAAAAATATTGTTTGCTTTTCTATAGGTTGATATTCTTCACAGGTTTATATGATCACTGGGTTGCTGGCTTCTTTTTTAATGTTCTTTGTCCTTGTTTCATATGTTTTTTGATACAGCGAAGCAGGAGATATGAAGACAGTAACTGAAATAAGAACTACCTGATGGCATGAGAGGGGGAGTTGGGGGGAAAGAAAAGTCCACACCAATGGGTGTAAGAAGGAAGAACAAGATCCCAAGTCGATTGTGATGATGACTGCAAGCCCTTCTTCATATGATTTAACTGCTGAATTTACGATGTTTCCATTATAGCTCAATGAGCCTAGTTTCGAGAAAAGGGGTGGACTGTAAATGGTGCAAACCAGTGGAATCTTCCTCAAAGGGCTAAACATATAATTTTATATGTCAGATATTTCAGTCCTTAAAAAAAAGGATGTACACATACACCCCCATTCACTGCTGCGGAGTCAATGATTACTCATAGTGAACCAAATAGAACTGCCCCATGAGCTTCCCAAGGCTGAAAACCTTTACCCGAAGTAGAGTGACACAGCTTGGAAGGGTGGCTGCTGAGGCCAAGGCTCCCGATTCCATGCCTGCATATGTCCCAAAGAGTGGCTGGAAGGCAGGCATGCAAACAGGTACTGGCTGACAATTATTCACTGCAGCATTGCTCACAATAGCCAGAAGGTGGAAATAGCTGAAGTGTCTATCAACAGCGGACTGGAAAGAATGAAACGTACACGTTGAATGAAAAACAGTTCGGCCATACAGAGGAGTGAAGTTCTCGTCCATGCTATGTCTACATAGAATGGATGACCTTGAAACACGCTGAGTTACAGACTTGTTACTTACTTTCCTTGATACCACCTTTCCATCAACTGGTTCAGCTTCTCCTGTTCTCTCCAACTGAAGAAACATGTTTTTCATAGATTTTAAAAAATTCCCATTCACTCTCAGAACCTCAATGTTCGAAATCCATAGACTGAATCTTGCATTTATATTCTCATTGGATGACACAACTGCAAGTACTTTCCATCCTAGTGTCTTTTAGTTCAAGGTCCATACTCCACAGGCACATTGTCCCAGCTGGGGTTCACGTTCATTTAAACCACATAATAATCAAAGAGCAGAGATCACAAACAAATCAGAAATAAATATAAACAAAATTCAGCTATTTGGAATGGGAGGTTGAAAGGATGTTTAGGTCGGAAGGGAAAACAATCACTATAAAACAATTTAAGCACCAGGATGTCTGGGAAAACAGATTCTGCATTGACCTTTGTTCATGAACTAATCACTGGTATTGAGCATGCTGCTTGGTAAAGAGTTCAGGGTCAATAGTCACTAAGTGAATAATGAATTTCATTCAGATAATATCAGATTTTTCAATGAATTTAAAAGTTATTTTTCATAACTGTACTTGTAACTTTTATTAGCTTGGACTTCACTGACATTTGTCCTTTGGCATCTCACAAAATGAGTAAGTGTATTTGTCATTGAAAACTACAAAAATAAGTACATGTTCTAATTTTCCATCACTGTGCTTCTGAAATTACAACTGTGTTTTACAAATTGGAAACTGGACAGATATATTTAATGTCTTAAAATGTATAATTTAGTATTGTCTATGGATTCTTGTGGATAGAATTCTTCATTAAAAGTGACCTCTGTAGCCCAGTTCTAGAATAATCTTCCTGGATACTTTCTTTCTCTTACTCTTTATGAACCAGTAAAAAATGGACAGTCTTCATTAAGCTTTCTTCTAGCCCCTACTTCTTCCTTTCATGTCTCTTGTACTTCGAATAGACCCCTAGTTAGTCTGGCACATATTACTGCATCTGCCCCATTCTGCTGTATATTACGGCATCTGCTGCCCATGACAAGGCGTTCTGTATCACTGTTTAAACTAGGTTAGTTTCTTTAATTCATCTTGACAGCCAGGTGTTCTTTCCTATCTACTTTGTACCTGAAATTATGCTAAGGAGCAAGAATAACATTTCCAAGAGCTCCAAAAATAAAAAGTTTCTAGATTCAAGTTACTATCATTGATACTAACATCTAATATATTTGGTTTTCAGTTAGCTTGCACTTCTAAAAGTAATTAAAATGTTCATCATATTTGTAGACATTTTTGTTTGTTTTTAATTAATTTGTGTTACTTCTAATATATATATACATATACTGACCTATATGGTTCAGTATGTATATATATACTGACCTATATGGTTCAGTATGTATATATATACTGACCTATATGGGTCAGTATATATATTGACCTATATGGGTCAGTATAAATTTAGACCTATAGGTTGGTTTTCATTTATCTATAAGGGGGAAAAGGGATAGAACCCAAATACCTTTATTATATCTGTAAATAATTTTCATCATTTTAAAAAGTAATTACATCTTCAGATATTTATCATGTCAACTCATGGTTATTATACTGTCTCTAACCAGTGTCTTAAATTTTTTCCATTCCAATCTGTTTTGTCTAATATTTGTCAGGTTAATATTAAATTTGGCTATGATCATTGCTCTTTTCTGCTATTATGATTCTCCAATTGTTCCTTTTTTCTATAATGTCATACCTTTAGTTTCCTTTTTTATTGTAATTGTAAGTCCAACTCTTAGCCCATTACGTATGGGTCCCTCCCCTCAGCAGGACCTTAATCTACTTGGGGCTTTTCCAAATGAAATATTCCTTAGAGCAACTGGTTTACATACTTCATTTAGTCACAATTATCATTGCTTTCTATTATGCCATCAGATCCCTTTCACTAGGTGGAGTTATTTTGAAAGGCCATATTGTGATGAATTTCTCTTCCAGTATGAAGAAGGTAAAGCAACTCCCAGAAATGATGCAAACATGGAAATGTGCTAGTATTAATGCTAATGTGCACAGCCTACAAATTAGTATCTTCGAGATTTTCAAACACTGTTCCTCAGAAATTTCACACACATTCTTTTAGTTTTCATTTTGTAAAACGGATCCAGTTTTCAATGGTTTACTATCATTAAGAAGCACAGTTCCAAAAATAGCTCAGTTTTTTAATTGAATAATCATTCTTAAAATGTAGTGTTATAATTGAGTTGATCAGTATATTGTAATTAAAACAATAATAGCTCAAGTTTCATAGCAGCATCATGGGTTTTTAAATCAGCGACTTATAGATACTAAAACAAACGAACAAACTTCCATTGAGTCAATGCCAACTCTGAGCTACCCTGCAGGACAAGGTGGAACTGCTGCTCAGGTGAGTTTCTCGGACTTTTTATGAGGGTAAAAAGTCATGTCTTTCTCTCATGGAGCAGTTGGTGGTTGGAATACTAAATGAAAAAAACACAGTCTCTGTTGTAGAATTTTAGCAGGGCAGTCATTTGAAGATATGAAAACACTATAGTTTTCTTTTAAAAAATCCATGGGTTAATTAAGTGGACATTTGTATGTGTAGACATAAATGGTATATTTAAATAGTTTAGACAAGTAAAATGACAACAAAATGTAAAGGTTTCTAGTTGTTTCATTCATTTCCTGCAATTCTTTTACATCCCTTCCCTTAATTGCAATGTAGCTTTTATGTCGATGAATTCTAATTTGTAAGGTCATAATCTAATGTGGAGCAACTCGTGTCCCTTCAGTTTGGGCTCGTTCCCAGGACTGGGTGCCATGGAGTTTGCTGAAATGGCAAACATGAACCAAACACACTTGGGCCATCACGCATCAACCACGGCTTCATGGTGTTACTTCCCTCTTGACTACCAGTCACGGCATCTTTTACAATAGGCACCTGGTTTCCCTACATACTTTAAACTGTGGACTACATATCATCAGCCCATTAATTTAATAATTTGATATACTTATTGTCCTAATAAATTCTTAAAAGCAACAAATTAACAATTTACTAGCATCAAAACCATTATTACTTCTTTTAAGGAGGTTCTCTTAAGGACATAGAGGATTATTCATTCTGCAAGGAGAAATAAAAGAAATTCCTTATGAAGAATGAAATGAAAACTAATGAAGTTGGTAATGAAATTTGAAAGTATCAAATGTTTATGCTTTTTAATAATAACTTGAGTTAAATGACTTTAAAGATGGTAATTTCATTTAAGATATTTATTCTCAACATGACTTTAAAGTCTTTACATGATTAGCTAATTTTACCAACAAAGTTATTATTATATTGGAAAGTGTACAATTCATTTACTGCAATTATTGTAATTTGGTGAAAAACTGTAAAAGTAACAAAAAAGCAGCCTTATTTATAAAACTAAAACGTATCTGTGTGGTTATGCTGTCAGGTGCCAGCTAGTCAGTCTGACTCTTCACGACACCTGTGATTTTTGTTCAGAATGAAACACTGCAGGTCTTACACCATCTTCGCAATGATTTATATGTTTGAGTCTATTGTCGCACACACTGTGTCAATCCTTCTACGTGAAGGTTTTCCTAACTTTTTCCGACCTTTCTTTTAACCAAACATGATGGCCTCCTCCAGGGACACACCTCACCTGATGCCGTGTCCAAAGCGTTGCATTCTGACCATCCCACATGCTGCGGAGCGTTCTAGTTTTAACAGTTCCGAACGCAGGGCCGGTAGGTTGTCTGGCAGTTCATGGAATGTAGTGTAACCATCTATCTACCTGATACTATCTTCTTGGCTGTCATTTTCCTTTGACTATTTGTATAAATAGACACATCATGCCTCGCTGTAATCGCTCTTTTGTGTTTCTATTTCACTTAGACCGTGAAATCCTGGAAGGGAACTGTCGCACCGCACTGTGCCGTGATTTGTAGATATGTTCACACTATCAGAAGCTAACGTAATTTTTCATTAAGTACTTTCTTACTAAGCACATGAACCAAGTAATGATTGGGATTAAAAAAAATGTAAGTCATGCTAGCAGTTGAAACATCAAAACATTAACATTAACATCAGTTAATGCAAAAAAAAGTAAAAAATAACCAAATCCAAACCAAACTGCCGAACCTGCCCCACAGTGACCCTGTACAGCAGAGTAGACATGTGGTACCAGGGTTTAAAGGCTGTGACTCTTTAAGGAACCAGGCTGCGCACTTTTCTCACGCAGAATTGCTGACGTCTTAGACCACCGACCGTTTGTTATCAGTCTGGTGCTTTAACCGCTGTGCCACCAGAGCGCTTACAGAAGATACCACTTTCTGTTCATCAGTATTGCCATTCTAATTATCACAATCAAAGAAAAACGCCCGTGTAGAACGCAAAGCGTCCTTAGAAATTCTAGATGCGAACATATGACAAATTCAAATGACAACTTGGAAAAAATAAGGCTTAAAGGTCAAAAAGATAGGAAAAATTTGCTATAGTCATAACGCTTGAGCAAATAATCAGACATAAGTGCTCTGGGTGAACATAGGTGCTTGAGTGTGTCAGATTTATTGTTAAACTGAATAAAAATGAGGCAAACAGGACACTTGGAGATTTTTAACTGACTCCTCACTCCAAACAATGATATATAGTAATATTTTTTTGCAGGAACCTTGGTGGTGTTGTGGTTATGCATTGGACTGTCAGCCACAAGGTTGGAAGTTTGAAACCACCAGTGTCTCAGTGGGAAAAAGAGGAGGCTTTCTACTCCTGTAAAAGGGTTACAGGCTCAGAAATCCACAGAGGCAGTTCTACCCTGTTCTATAGAGTAACTATGTGTTGAAATCAACTTGACAGTAGGGAGTAAGTGATATTATTTTACTAACAGCATTTACACACATACAAACAAATGAGAAAATGATATAAAATCATTCAGGCATAGTCCACCCATGCATACCACATGTATGTTTATGACATTTCCAAAAGTGAATTTCATTCTCATTTACCATCACTCATTAGTCTTAAAATGTTACTTTTGGAGGGTGAGGGAGAAAGGGGAACAGATGGAAAAAAAACATTACTTTTGATCACATTTGTGTAGGAAAGCTAGAACTTGTTCAAGAATTCATGGAATGAGTTTAGCAGCACCTTGGTAGTCAGGAAATAAACACTTGACCCTGTGTTTCTCTGGAACAATTCACATCCAGATGTGAGAGAAGTTAAGCTCTATCTGTGCCTCGGTGCTCTCTCTGAAGAGAAGAAGAGGAAGACTGAGCAGAGGAGGTGGACCTGCCACAGCTCAAGCTCAAGTGGGGACTGGACCCATGTGTCTCAGTTCCACTGTGCTGACCTCATATGAATCCAATTTCAATAAGTAACAAGGAGGCAAAGACATAATATTACATCGATTATTAGGGACATTTTAAAAATTTGAAGCCAACATCAGAATAGCGTTCTTATTAAAATAACGTGACTGTTTGTGCTATGCAGAAATGTATAATTTGTGTGCTATATCTGAAAAGACAAGGAAAACCAACATATCTGTCTTGGAAGAAGTACAGCCAGAATGATACTTACAAGTGAAGATAGTGAGATGCCATCCTACATACTTTAGACAATGTATCAAGATGAATCATCCTTAGAGAAAGATAACGTACTTGGTAAAGTAGCATGTCAGCAAAAAAAAGAGATGTGTTGAGATAAATTGACCCCGTGGCTGTAACAAAGGACTCCCACATAGACGAGACTGTAAAGGTGATGCAGGACCGGGCACTATTTCAATCTGTTGTGTGGAGGTACTCTGAGTTGAAATGAACTTGATGGCACCTATCTCCCACAATAACCAAAACAGTAATTGCATAAAGAAATGGAATTATACTAATGCGAGATTAAAGAAAAGTCCAGTAGCTCTCCTTCTGATCAGACTTCTACCTCTCCACTCTTCCTGCATGGACCATGTGGAGTTGCCACAAATTAGTGTTTAGTAGATATTTCTGGAAATGTATAACAATGAAGGAGTTAAGGAAGGAAGAGAACAATAGGGAAACAAAGTATGACAAGAGGGATATTTAAAAAAGAAAATACAAAGTTCACCAAGTCAAGTATGAGAAGATAAAGTTATTTAAAATTTGTAAACTTCATTTTCATCACTCCATTCATTACATTTTAATGCACTGGTTGAAAGTATTTGAGGATAACTTATCTTATCCTCAGACAGTGCTTATTAAAGCTATTTTTTTCTTTCCCCTGTAATATGGCCTCCAATCATGGAAGTCTGTATTTTCCAGTATTCTTTGGTACTATATGTTACCATGCGATTTCTTTATGGCCAATAAAATTTGAAGAGAAGTTATTTTTGCCTCTTCTGGTCTTGGACCATGAGGAAACAATTCCCAACTCCCCCATTTCAGCTGCCCAATGTGGGCATCGTGGCATTCACTGTGGGCATCGTGGCATTCAATGTGGGCATCGTGGCATTCAATGTGGGCATTGAACCCTGATAACTACCCGACAAGGAGAAATTGGAAATCAAACTAACTTTTTGCTTCTATTAATGTCTTTTAATATTCCTGGTCAAATTAAAGTTTGTTTTCTCTAGGGTAGTATAAAACCAATTTGGAAATCATATCTGCTAACATATCATAAAAGCAAAATAACATAGTTTCTCCTGAGATTATTAAAAAAACTATTAAAGCTAGCAATTATCAAAACTCATTATTCCCCCATAACTTCTTGCTTTTGTAATAGAATTAATTATGTAGAATGTTCTTATGAAATCATTGGAATATACCTATTCTGCCTTTTCATGCCATCCAAACTTTCTCTGCCATCTATGATTGAGAGTCACTTCCATAGCCCTCAATGAAGTGCGAGGCTGTGTTGAATGTGATTATTTTTGGCACATTTGCATGTTGTTCTTTCTTTGCTTTGTGCATGAGACTGGGGAGTGTCTGCCTTCCCTATCAGGGCTAGGAATAAAGCGGCTGGATATGGGATATATGATGTAAAAACTACACATCCAAGTTTGTGGCTTATACCAACTTTTGTCCATATAAATATTAATGATTGAGCGGAGGACTTTTGAGAATGTTTATACACTTACTCAACAAATATGCATTGATACCTTCTGTGGAAGATATTGTTTGAGGTCGTGGAGATAAAAGTAGTGAACTGAAGCCATCCCAAGCCCTATTTTTATAGAATATATAATCTGGTAGAGTATCTTTATTTTTGTTTTTACTTTTTAATTGGAGATGTGTAAATTAACTGTCAATGAAAGCATAAGCTCTCAAGCAATTGTGGTCCCCATGCTGTCAGGCAGGAAATCATATGGACTCTTACCTGGGGGATTGTTTTCCCCCTCCCTGCAGCCAATTCTAATGGAGGCAGTGCGGTATAGAAAGACAGACTTTGGAATTGAAGATGCATTATGCTTTGCTCTGTCTGAGTATGTGTGCATTTGGTCATATGATTGTCCAGGAGAATATCTAGCTTCTGTGAAAGAACTGGGTTGGATAGGGATTTAGTAGAGCTGTGGCGTGTGAGAATTCTAGAGAGAAACTTTTAGTCACGGGTATTCAACTTGTTAAGAAGATTGTTCACTGCATTTTCCAGAAAGAGTGATAAATCCTGGTTGATGAGATGGGTGGGTTAAGTAGAGGCCATTTGAGAACCTTGCACTAAATGCACCTGTGGCCTTCCATACTTTGAGCTAGGAAGAGAACATCACATTGTACACCTTCACTCGTGGAGTTTAGAATCAGAAGTCCTGAGTACCAATCCTATTTTAAACAAGAAAGGACTGCGTGTTCTAGAATGCTCTTTGAGAATAACTTCTTAGTATTGTCATAATCTTGTATGTAATATTTTACAGCTTCTATTAACATGTGACCCTGCTTCAGTGTGGAGAATATAATGTTGTTTTGGGTACAGCTTTTGACAGGTTGCTCCATCTTGAACAGGAACTTAATCTTTCTATTCCCTCATTTAAAAAAAAAAGAGTATACTTCTAGCACCCTTTTAATGATATTCATAAGGATTAAATAAAATAATCAAGAAAATAGCAATTGTGTTTTAAGCGCTTAAGGTATGTGCTAATATTATTATGTGGGGCTGGCCCCAATCCCAACTATGTGGACACCCCCCTCCCCCCACTCTCCCCTCCCAGAAGAATGCACTTCAGAATTTCAGAGGACAGCACTGAAGCTACAGCTCAGGGAGAGGGGTGTGTCTGATCAGAGCACACAAACAAAGAGGGAAAGAAAAAGAGTGGGACACATCCTGGCCCACCAAGCCCTGCTCCTGTTCAGAGCAGCCAAGGCACAGAGAGTACCATAGGGCCAGTCCCACCACAAGACAAGACATCCCTCACTGACCCATAGTTCTGTGGTGGAGGACAACACTAGAGACGCAGTACAGGAACTATGCCCGATCTGACCCCACCACACCGGGAAAAACACTAAGGGAATGCAACAGAGCAAGAAAGAGAGCAAAGGAATGAAGTCCCTGGGGAACAGCAAAAATAGCTTTGGGGGCCAGGGCATGACACCTCATCAAATTCAACCAGAAAGCCCATCTAAAGGTCAACAAACATACCTGGAACTATTTATAGGCTTTTCTCTCTCTCTTTTTATTTTTTTATTTTTTTGGTCTTTGAATTTTGTTGTTTTTCTTTTTTATTTTCTTTTGTTGCTTTGTTTTGCTTTGCCTTGCTTTTGTGCTTATTATTGTCTCTATATGTCTATCTAGATAACATAAGTGAGATAAATAATCCGGAGGAGGAACCAATGGGACCAACACTTCCAGGGGACATGGGAGAGAGAGGGAGGCAGGGGAAATGAAGTGGATGTTAATAGACTTAGGGACAAGGGAAAAACAAGTGACCTAAAATTGATAGGGAAGAGGGTGTAGGAAGCTTGGTAGGGCATGATCAAGGGCAATGTAACCAAGAGGAATTACTGAAACCCAAATGAAGGCTGAACATGAGAATGGACAAGAGGAAAGTAAAAGGAAACAGAGGAAAGAACTAGGAGACAAAGGACCATTTATAGAGGTCTAAATACAGGCAAGTGCATATGTTAATATATTTATATATAATGATGGGGAACTAGATCTTTGTGCATATATTTATAGGTTAGTATAAAGATAGCAGACGGACATTTGGCCTCTACTCAAGTCCTCCCTCAATGCAAGAGCACTTTGTTCTAATAAGCTGTTATTCTGTAATGCTCACCTTTCCAACACAATTGCTAAAGACAAAATGGGTGTGCAGCAAATGTGGTGAAGAAAGCTGATGGTGCCCAGTTATCAAAAGATATAGCATCTGGGGTCTTAAAGGTTTGAAGACAAATAAGCAGCCATCTAGCTGAGAAACAACAAAACCTACATGAAAAAGCACGCCAGTCTGTGTGATCATGTGGTGTTGATGGGATCAGGTGTCAGGCATCAAAGACCCAGAACAAAAAAATCATATAAATGTGAATAAGGGGAAGTTCAGAGGGGAGACACAAAGCCCAT
This sequence comes from Tenrec ecaudatus, assembly GCF_050624435.1. Lineage (NCBI taxonomy): Eukaryota > Metazoa > Chordata > Mammalia > Afrosoricida > Tenrecidae > Tenrec > Tenrec ecaudatus. The sequence goes on from NC_134545.1 coordinate 65,470,620, forward strand.
CTGTAGACATTTGGACATCTCATTACAGAAGGGTCACAAGGAAGAGAAAAGCCAGTCAGGGTGCAGTATAGCCCTGACAAAACATACAAATTTCCTCTGATTCTTTAATGCTCCACCCATCTCACTATCATTACCTTTTTTCTACCTTACATATCTGGCTAGACCAGAGCAGATACATTGGTATAGATAAGAGTTGGAAACAGGACAGGGAAGATAAACCCCACAGGATCAATAATGAGGGTAGCAATACCAAGAGGGTAAGGGATAGCTGGGGTGGGGGGTGAAGGAAGGGGGAATAGATCACAATGATCTACGTATAACCCCCTCCCAGGGGAGTGCACAACAGAAAAGTGGATGAAGGGAGACATTGGTCAGAATAAGATATGAAATAATAATAATTTATAAATTTTCAAAGATTCATGAGGGAGGGAGAGTGGAGGAGGAAGGGCTCAAGGGCTCAAGTAGAAAGAAAATGTTTTGAAAATGATGGCAAAAAATGTACACAAGTGTCTGATATAATGTATGTATGTATGTATGTGTTGTGATAAGAGCTGTATGAGCCCCCAATAAAATGATTTTAAAAAGAAAATAGCAATCATATTTTAAGTGCTAAGGTATAGGCTACTATTATTATTCACCTATTTTAGAGATAAATGGGAAATTAAATGAGAAATGTGTGGATAAAAATGCGTGCATTAAAAACTGTAACCATTTCGTATTGCCAAGTAACTGGTTGCAGAAAACCAAAGCACAAGACTGTTAAGTCACATTTGAATCTCTTTATTCCTACAGTATTACAGGGGAGTATAAATCACTGTTTTCCATTATATGGGAATTCTCTCTTATTCTCTAGTTTCTGGAGCTATAAAACTTCCCTTAATATTTATTTATTTTAATCTGGCATTTATCAAGATATTTACTATTTAGCTTTAGATCTGCAGTGAGCATTACAGTCAGTTATTTTGTTGATTAGAGAGAGCAGTGAATTTTAGTCTGCTGCAAATGAATCTTGAAAGCTCCAGTGATTACAAATGTTTGACGATAATTGCTTTTATTTCAGAGGATAAGGTAGAAGATTATTGAAGATTACATTTGTTGAAAAACCGTAGCAACATGAAAGTGGTTTATAGTCACCTTAGAGAGTAAATTTATAATCCTTGAATATTCTTTAGGTTCAATATTCTTGGAGATATAGAACTTTAGCTCTGTGAAGGCTTCATGGAACAGCTTAAGAGCCCTGTCCTTTAGCATACAAGTCAAAAAGTTTAGGGAAAAGAAGTTCAAGTCTCACATCACAATATTCAAAGAATCGATGGGCCGGTCCCTGGAAAAGGACATCATGCCATGTAAAGTAGATGGGCAATAAAAACAAGGAAGACCTCGCAGGACATGGATCGACACAGTGGCTCCATCAATGCATTCAAACAGAAGAGCAAGTGTGAGGATGGCACGTGACCGGGCAGAGTTCTGCTCTGTTGTTCGTGGCATTGCTATGAGTTTGAACCAAGTCAAGAGCACCTAGCAACAACAATGAGGGAAATACTGAAAGATGACCACAGCCTCGAAAGAAGGTGGACGGTAAACAAGCAGCCACCTATCTGAGAAGCAACAAAGCCCACATGGGAGACGCACACCAGTCTGTGTGCTCATGAGGTGTCGACAGGATCAGGTATCAGGCATCAAAGAATCATGTCATTGTGAATGAGGAGGGGCGAAAATTGGGTACCCAAAGCCCATCTGTAGGCAACTGGACAGCCCTTTACAGAAGGTTTGCAGGGAGGAGACGAGTCAGTCAGGGTGCAGTGCAGCACCGAAGAAAGAGACAACTTTCCTCTAGTTCTTTAATGCTTCCTCCCCCACTATCATGATCCCAATTCTACCTTACAAATCTGGCTAGACCAGAGCATGTACACTGGTACAGATAAGAAATGGAAACACAGGTAATCTGGGACAGATACACCCCTCAGGACCAATAATGAGAGTAGCTACACCAGAAGGGGAATGGGGAGGTGAGGGAGAAATGGGGAACCAATCACAATAATCTACATGGAACCCCCTCCCTGGGGGATGGATGACAGAAAAGTGGGTAAAGGGAGACATTGGGAAGTGTAAAACATGGAATAATAATTTATTAATTATCAAGGGTTCGTGAGGGAGGGATGGTAGAGGGGAGGGGAAGAGTGAGGAGCTGATATCAAGGGCTCAAGTCAAAAGAAAATATTTTGAGAATGATGTTGGCAACAAGTGTCCAAATGGGCTTAACACAATGGATGTATGCATGGATTGTGATGAGCTGTACGAGCCCCCAATAAAATGGTTTATATATAAAAAAAATAAAATAACGATATTTTTAAAAAAAGAAGATGGAAGAAATGCAGAGTCACTGTCCTAAAATGAACCGGTAGACATTCAACCATTTGAAGAGGTAGCAAATGCCCAAGGACCTACAATGCTGAAGGAAGAAGTTCAAGCTGCACTGAAGGCATCAGTGTGAAACAGGTCTCCAGGAATGGATGGAATACCAATGAACATGTTTCAAAAGACTCGGGAAGCGTTGGTAGCACTCCCTCATCTCTGCTAGGAAATCTGAAGACAGTCACCAGGCTAACCAACAGGGAGAGGCCCATATGTTACCTATTCCAAATTAAGGTGGTTCAAGAGAACAAACTTATTGAACAACGTCATTAATATCACATGTACCTGAAATTTTGCTAGAGATCTTTTTAACAACAGTGGCAGCAATACATGATAGATAGCTGTCAGAAATTCAAGTCAGGTTCAGAAGAGGACCTGGGAGAAGGGAGAAGTGATATTGCTGATATCAACTGAATCTTAGATGAAAGCAGAGCATATTAGAAAGATGTTTATTTTGGATTATTTTGATTACATAAATACTCGTGACTGTGTGGAAATTCCAGAACACTTTATTGTGCTCATGCAGAATTTATGCACAGAACAATAGGTGGTTTTTCAAATGGAGCAAGGGGATATTGCAAAGTTTAAAATCAAGAAAAGTGTGTGTCGAGGTTGCATCTTTTGACCCTATTTACTCAAGCTATATGATGAACAGGAAATAGGAGGCAAACTATATAACAAAGTCACCTGCAGGATTGGAGGAAGACTTCTTAACAACCTGAGATGCGCAAATGATGCAACCTTGCTTCATGAAAGGGAGGACTTGGAGCAGTAGCTGATGAAGATCAATGACTGCATCCTTCAGTACTGATTGCAATGCAAACAACAACAACAAATCCACACAACTGTATCAATAGACAACATCGTGATAATCAGAAAAGATTCAAATTGTCAAACATTTCATTTTCCTTAGAATTACAATTAATGCTCATGAAAGGGACAATCAAGAAATCAAATGGTCTATTCAAGTGGGCAATGTGCCCTCTTTAAAAACGTCTTAAAGTACTTGAGATCAAAGACGTCACTTCGAGGACTAAGGTGAAACCAAGCCATGGTCTTTTCAATTGCCCCACCGGCATGGGAAAACTGGACAACGAATAAAGGGAGAAAACAAAGAGTCAACACATTTGAATTATGATGCTAGTGAAGAATAGTGAAAGCCCCATGGATTGCCAGAACAAAAGAAACTGTCTTCGAAGAAGTAGAAGTACAGCCACAAGTGTCCTTAGAGATGAGAATAATGAGACTTCATATTCATGTACTGTGGACATCTTCTCGGGAGAGAAGAGACCCTGAAGAAAGCACTCATGCTCCGTGAAGTGCAGGGGCAGCAGTCAAAGAGGAAGACTGTGGAGAGGGGTTGGCACTGTGGTGGCAGTGAGAGTAAGATCTATACCTCTACTTTTGATCTCAATTTTTTAAAAAAATCTCATTGTGGAGAGTATAACCTTGACCAGAAATGGGTCATTCACTTATTTATTTTTCTTACTTTCTATATATCGATCCATTTAATCATTTACTACCTATACCTTGCATATCAGTATATACTACAAAGAAATAAAGAACAAAATACAAACTGATATATGCAAACCAATGTTTATCGCAGCATCATCCACAATAGCAAAAAGATGGAAAACAATCAAAATGCCCATCTGTGGAGGAATGAATAAACAAACACTGGTACATACATACAATGGAATTTTATGCATCCCTAAACCACAATGACGAAGCTATCAAACAACAGAATAAACAAATGTGGAAGACATTATGTTCAGCAGTAATAGACAATCTCATAAAGGCAAATACTGTATAAAACCACTATTATAAAACAAACAATAAAATGATATTCGCATCCAAAAAAGCAGAGTTTGATGGCTAAGGGGAGTCTGAGGTGATAGGATAGAGGAAGTGCGTAGGCATAAATCAACATATAAAATATAAATAAGAGAGTCACAGAGATACATAAAGACACAAACCGATACTCATAGGCAAAAAGAACATAAATAAAAGTAAAGAAGTTCATTCATGCTCTATTATTATTATTATTTTAATATCACTTTTCTGCCTCTTTTTATTTTACTTTATTTTAAGTCATTCAAAGCACTATTTAGGTTTGAGGGATAAAGAATATGGGTTTTTTTCTTTGTGTTTAACGAAACAAACTATATATACTACACAACCTATCTCAAAAAATGAAATTAATCACAGTATCCTGTTAATCATCCCTTTTTTTTTCTTCTCTCCCCTCATCCTTTCCCTCTCTCTAATCCTGTCCTGGTCCCTGGCCTCCTCGTAGGCATCAAAGTCTTGTTTGTGGGTGTATAATCCATGTTTCTTTATTGTTTTTCCTTATTACAGTGGTGATATTAAATATTGATCTTTATAAGATTGACTGAGTTTGGTAAGCAGAATGTTCTCTAGTTTTGTCCATGCCATGTGTTTCAGAGAGTTTCCATCATGTTGATGAATACAAATTCACAGTATGAATGTACTGGAGATACTTTATCCATTCCTCTACAGTTGGGATTTTTTATTATTTCCATGTTTTTTTCTATAATGAAGTTAATGCAATACATCTAGGTGTACATATGTCGCTGTGCATTATATTCTTAATTTCTTTAGGATATATACCCAGTAGAGAGATGGCTGGATCCTAGGTAATTGTGTTTTTAAGGAAGTGCCTTCTTCATTCCCATAGTGCTTGGACATTCCTACAGACCCACCAGCAAAGCAGAAGTACTCCTATCTCTCCACCTCCTAGCCAGCAGTTACTGGTTCCTGTGTTATTGAATTTTGCCAAAAGTGTCCCTGTGAGGTGTTATCTCAATGTTAATTCTCTAACTCTTAATCTTTTAAATCACTAGGTTCAATACATGTATTTTGAAAGATAAACAATTTGATATTCAAGATTATGAGTTTAACATTGATTTTTGTTTAACTCTGAGTCAAACAAAATACAAATGTCAGGTCTAAATGCATCCATTTGTCATTAACTTCCTCTCTGTTTTTTTTACATAGGCTGCAGAAATGTAATAATTCAACCAATTACAGTTCCTAAGATTTGAGAATCTTCATATTTAAGTCTTATAAAGAACAGGGTACCTATAAACTATAAGACTTTTACAGTTTTAATTCTCTTTCAGTTATTATTATTATTTTACCTGGGCAACCTGGTGAGCTTCTGAAGGCTGAGCAATGTTAATCTCCTTCCCTGAAGATTCTTTTTCATAGTGATTTATAAAGTTCTTTTCCTAGTAAAGAGAGGTGTAGCAGTTGTATTCATAGACTTTAAGAAGGCAGTGATGGGAGGGTAATTGAAAGGTTAATTAAGAGGAAGCTTAATCTGTAGGCAACAAGTATAATTATTGTTTTCATAAAATAGAAATCTTATTTCTTTGAACTGTGCTCATAAAAGCTTATAAAGCTCTAGAGATTGGGATTGTTGACTCTGTGAGCTCTTTATTTAATTTTAGCCAATATAACTTTGTTAGAGCGGTTCTTAGAACAAGAGGAGAAAGAGATGCTGGTCTACTTTCTGTTTTTATTTAATTTTGTAAATTAAATAAATTTTATTTAATTTACAACTAAAATTTGTAATGGGCTGACAGAGGATACTGTGTTATTACCATCTTTAATACATTACAAGAAAGAATTTTTATACAACACTGCTCTTTGGTAATTTAGATTATTGAGAGGATCTCTGCTTCTTGGGGAATTAAGTTTGCATACCCGCATTGATTGTCAGCGAGGAAATAATAGTTCCTTATATTTGCATAACACTGCAAAGAACTTTCACACATACCTGGTGTTTTATGTATATAATAAAACTGTTAGGTAGACAGGACCAGTAATTTTAAAACCCTTTTGTGTGGAAGAAACCAAAGTGAACAAATTAAATTTGTTTTACTGAAGTCTTCATCAAAGAAGTTGCATAATATGTAAACACATTTTTTTCAGTTTTTTTAAAAGTCTTTTTGTTGGGGGCTCTTACAATTCTTATCAAAATCCATACATACAACCATTGTGTGTCAAGCACATTTGTACATTTGTTGCCATCATCACTCTCAAAATATTTGCTTTCTACTTGAGCCCTGGGTGTCAGTTCTTCACTTTTCCCTCCCTCCCCGCTCCCCTCTCTCATTACCCTTGATAATTTATAAATTATTATTATTTTGTCATATCTTACACTGTCCGATGTCTCCCCTCACCCACTTTTCTGTTGTCCATCCCCCAGGGAGGAGGCTATATGTAGATCCTTGTAATCGGTTCCCCCTTTCCAACCTACCCTCCTTCCATCCTCCCAGTATTGCTACTCTCACCACTGGTCCTGAAGGGATCATCTGTCCTAGATTCCCTGTATTTCCAGTTCCTATCTGTACCCGTGTACATGCTCTGGTCTAGAGGATTTGTATGGTAGAATTGAGATCATGATAGTGGGGTGGGGGGTTAGGAAGCAATTAAGAACTAGAGGAAAGTTTTATGTTTCATCGTTACTGTACTGCACTCTGACTGGCTTGTCTTCTACCCACAGCCCTTCTGTAAGGGGATGTCCAGTTGCCTACAGAGGGGCTTTGGATCCCCAATCTGCACATCCCCTTATTCACAATAATATGATTTCTTGTTCTTTGATACCTGATCCCTTAGACACCTCATGATCACACAAACTGGTGTGCTTCTTCCATGTGCACCTTGTTGCTTCTCAGCTATATGGCCACCTGTTTACCTTCCAGCCTTTAAGGCCCCACATGCTATGTCTTTGGATAGCTGTACACCATCAGCTTTCTTCACCATTTTTGTTTATGCACACATTTGTCTTCAGCAATCATGTCAGAAAGGTGAACATCATGGAATGCCAATTTAATAGAACAGAGTGTTCTTGCATTGAGGGAGTACTTGAGTGGAGGCCCAGTGTCCATCTGCTACCTTAATATTAAACCTATAAATATGTGCACATATCTATTTTCCCATCATCTTATATAAGTATATTTACATATGTACATGCCTGTATATAGACCTATATAAATGACTTGCCTCCTAGTCCTTTCCTCTATTTCCTTTTCCTTTCCTTTTGTCCCACTATCATGTTCAGCCTTCATTTGGGTTTCACTAATTCCTCTTGGTTGCATTGCCTTTAATCAATCCATACCAGGCCTTTTACACCCTCCTTGCCACTGATTTTGGATCATTTGTTGTTCCCTTGTCCCTGGGTTGGCTAACACCACTTCCTTTCCCCCACCTCCCTCTCTCCCGTGTCCCCCCAGAAACATGGTCCCATTGTTTTCTCCTCCAGATTATTTATCCAGCCTATCTTATCTAGATAGACCTGCAGAGATAATACTATGTACAAGAAAACAAGACACAGCAAAGCAAAGGGCCAAAAGAAAACCAAACGACAACAAAAAAAGGCCTGTAAATAGTTCAAGGACAGTTTGTTTTTCTTTAGGAGTGTTTTCCAGTTGAGTCTAATGGGATGCCACGCCCTGGTCCCAAGTCCCTCAGGACTTCCTTGTTCTGCTCCCCTTGCTGTTCTGTTGCATGCCCTTAGTGTTTGCCGGGGTGTGGTGGGGTCAGATTGGGCGCAATTCTGACACTGTGTCTCTAGTGTTGTCTGCTGTAGGGCTATGGGTCAATGAGGGATGTCTCATCTCATATTGGGGCTAGCCATATGGTCCTCTCTGTGCATTGGCTGCTCTGAGCAGGAATATTATCCTCAAGGATTGGTGGGCCAGGATGTGCTCCACTCTCTCTTCCTCCCCCTTCATTTGCTCCCATGTGCTCTGATCAGATACGTGCCTCTTCCTGAACTATAGCTTCAGTGCTGTCCTCTGAAATAAATTCTTCTGGGGGGAGGGGCAGCTGCCCATGTAGTTGGGATTGGGGCCGGGCCTTCACACCTCTCCATTGGTTCCCGGCTTCATGCTAGTAAATTGCATTCACATCTTGGAGCACCGGGCTGAAGTCTGGTCCCTTTTTCTCTATGGAGATATTAACAATACCCTTCCCTTGGGTGGGTTAGTGCCCTGTTCCCCTGCTACCCATTTCTCTCTCTTTTATTTCCTTTTCCCTCTCCTTTTTAGTTGGCTACCATATGTACCCCTGGATTTGGTCTGGCCCTGCCATACTACATGGATCTTACCCCAGGGATGTTTGTGTATAGTAGCTTTTTTCCTCTGCCCCTTTTGCCTTTTTTAAGCTTACCTCAGCTTACTCATATTGTACTTTTCCTTGTCTGCTTGGCTTACTTCACTTAGCATAATTTCCTCCAGTTCTTCCCATGCAGCAATATGCTTCACACATTCATCACTGCTTTTCAGCGATGCATAGTACTCCATTGTATGTATGTATCACAGTTCTTTAATCCATTCATCTGTTGATAGAAATTTGGGTTGTTTCCAACTCCTTCCAATTGTGAACTGTGCCGCAGTGTACAATGGAGCACAGATATCTGGCAGTGGTTTGTTTCTTGCCTCTTCTGGATATATCACCAGTAGGGGGGTTGCTAGATCATATAGTAGCTCAATTTCCATCTGTTTTAGATATCACCAAATCAATTTCCATAGTGGCTGTACATACCTACAGGTCCACCAGTAGTGGATGAAAGTTCCTATCTAACCACAGCCCTTCCAACATTTGTTGCTTTCTGATTTTTTTGAATTGGTCTATCTTTGAGGGTGTTAGGTGATATTACATTTCTTTTACAACTACTGATGGGGAACATTTTCTCATATGTTTATTGACCATTTGGAATTCTGCTCCTGTGAAACTTCTGTTCATGTCCTATGCCCACCTTCTCAGTGGGCAGTTAATTTTTTTCTCATTGTAAACTTGCAAAGTATTGTAGATTTTAGTAATAAGGCTTTTGTCTGATGTGTTGTTGCTAAAGATGTTTTCCAAGTTGGTGGGCTCTCATTACATTCTTAGTAAATTCTTTTGATGTACACAGGTGTATTATTTTCAATATAACCCACTTGTAAATTTGTGACACCTCTGCATTTTTATCCTTCCCTATTTCAGAAAGCCTATGTATTCCCTGTGACAAGGTTCTCAGGTTTGTCCCTATTCCCTCATTAATTGCCCTAATAGTTTGGGGTTTTACCTGAAGGTTTGTGCTCCACCTTGAGTTTATTCTAGGGTCTTGCTTCATTTTTCTGCAGATAGATATCCATTTTTCCAGCACCATTTATTGAAGAGGGCATCCGCTTCCCTTTGGTCTTTTTGGGCCCTTGTCCAAAATCAGTTGCCTATATGCTGATGTTTTTATCTCGTGGTCTTCAGCTCTTTGCCATTGGTCTGAATATCTGTCGTTATACCAGTACCACACTGTTTTGAACACTGTGGCTGTATAATGTGTGCTAAAGTCAGGTAAAGCAAGCCTGCCAACTTTGTCCTTCTTGAGGAGTTCTCTGCCAATTCTGGACTTCTTCCCTCTAAGAAGTTGGTAATCAGTTTTTCCAATTCTTTGAAGAAGGATGATGGTATTCGTATTGAGATAGCCTTAAACTTATCTTGGGCAGAACTGACATCAGACTGCTATATCCATTCATCTGTTGATAGAAATTTGGGTTGTTTCCAACTCCTTCCAATTGTGAACTGTGCCGCAGTGTACAATGGAGCACAGATATCTGGCAGTGGTTTGTTTCTTGACATCCATCTGGGATAGTCTATGGAGGTATTTTATGTCCAAGTATTTGTCCATGTCTTCCAAGTTGTTGAATTCCTTAGAGTACAGCTCTTCATAGTACTGTGTAATTATCTTTTTAATTTCATTAAGTTCTTTTGTAATGCCCCCTGTTTCATCTCTCATTCTTGCAATTGACATTTGTTATTTATTTTCTTTGGTTAGGTTGGCCAGTCATCCATCAATTCTGTCAATCCTTTCAAAGAAACAACTTTTAGCTGCACAAATTTTTCCCAGTTTTCTTGTCCCCTCTCTTGTATCTCTGCTCTGATTTTTATTATTTTTTTCTTTTGCTATTAGTAGGGTTGTTCTGTTGAATCTCTGATTGGTGTAAGTTTTTTTTCAGCATATCAATCACAAGTCTCTCTTTTTTTTCATGTGTGCATTTATTGCTATCAGCCTTCCTCTGATAAATGCCTTAGCTCAATCCCAAAGGGTTGGCACAATGTATTTTCATTCTCTTTGGTTTCTAAAAGCTTCCTGATTTCATCTCTTATGTGGGCCAATATCCATTCCTTTTGCAACAGAGAGTTGTTCATCCTCCAATTGTTTTCCCTGTTTTTTTCATCATCCTTCTGTTAATTTCCAGCCTTACAGCACAGTGATCAGAGAGTGACATCTGTATAATCTTTATGTGCTTGAATTTACTCAGGTTCGACTTGTTCCCCAGCATGTTGTCTATCTTCTAGTATCATAGTGTCATATGGGCTTGAAAGGAATGTGATTTTTTTTTTTTTTTTGCATTTGGATGGAAAGTTCTGAAAATGTCTATCAGGTCAAGTTTTCCAATTGCGCTATTTAGATCTGTTGCCTCCTTGTTGAGTTTCTTTCTCAGTGATCTGTCACTTTCAGAGAATGGTGTATTAAAATCACCTACCGTAATTGTTGAACCTATGTTTTCTTTTTTCATCTTTGGATTGTTTGATTTACACAATGGGTGACTCTCTCATGCGTGTATATATTTATTATACTCACTGGTTCTTGGTCTACTGCTTCCTTGAGCATTATATAGTGCCCCTGCTTGTCTTTTTTATGGCCTGTACCTTGAGATCAATTTTGTTAGAGATTAAGATCACTACCCCTACTGTTTTTTGCATTGCATTTGCTTGGTATATTTTTCTCCAAATTTTAATTCTCAACCTGTTTTTGCCTGCAAGCTTGAGATGTGTCTCCTGTATGGCAGCAGATCGATAGGTTATGTTTTCTGAGTCAGTCTGTTACCCTCTGCTTTTAATATCTGAGTGCAGGCCTTTGGTTTTCAGTCTTATTACATCCATCTGTGGACTCTGTGATGCCATCTTGTACCTTTTGTGTTGAGTATTTCCTACCTACCTAGCTTATCAATTTGTGTTGTTTGTGTGTGTGTGGTTCATTCTTGTCTTCTTTCCACTATTGATCCAATGCTATCTTGGGGGTTGTTTTCTCTTTGTTGCCCTGTGGGTGGAGTTGTTCTATGTGATGGTGTCTTATTTGCACTTGGAGAGCTTTGATGTTCTGTCCATACTGGATCAGCGAGGATCTTTTGTAGGGCTGGTTTCTTTTTATGTATTCTTTGTGTTTTTCATTGTCTGGGAAGACTTTTACTTCTCCATCTATCTTAATAGATAATTTGGCTGGATATTGCATTCTTGGGTTTGTGTTATTGTCCTTACATTTCTGGAATATGTTACTACATTCCCTCCTCCTCTTCATCATGTCCGCTGATAGGTCTGAACATACTCTTATTGGGGTTATAATAATAAATGACTATTTTCCCTAGCTGATCTTATGATCTCTTTTTCCTCACAGTTGGATAATGTGACAATTGTTTCTTGCTGATATCTTCTTGGGATTAAGGTTGACTGGTGTTCTTTCATCCTCCTGAATGGTTGCCTAATTTTCATTTATTTAGCTGGGGAAGTTTTCCTCTAAGAATTCTCTCATTATTTTCGCTGTTGACTTCTTTGTTGTGTCTTGTTCCGGTAGTTTAAGTATTCTAATATTGTTTCTATTCATAGCATCAGACATGACTCTCAGGTTTTCTTCAGCTTCTCTTTCTTATTTGACTGGTTTCCCCATGTGTTGAGGTCTGCTTGGCTATCCTCTGGGTCACTGGTGCGATTCTCTGCCTCCTGAAGTCTGTTGACTAATTCTGTTAATTTGCCACTGAGTTTTGTCATTTCATCCCTTTTAAGCCTTGTATTTCCCTTTGGTGCATTGCCTTTATCTCTTCTATCATTTCATTCTCTTTCTGTATTGTTTCCCTCATATCCTGTATGACTCCAAGCAGCATTCTGAAAATTTCTTTCTGTGTCTGGTCAATATCTGCTTCGTCGATGCACATTGTTGGGTTCATGACTTCTTCTGGCATTGTATTCTCCTTCTTCTGCTTTTTCGTTGAGGCTGTTGGGGCTGAATGCTGTTTAAGTGTTGTTTTAGAGGAGCCTGGGGCAATCTTCCATCACCGAATACCACTGGGCTATCTCTTGGGGGACTTATATGAGTGCTTCTATGAACTATCTGCATGTAGCTGCACTGGGGGGGGGGGTGTCACATTATCACTGTATCTTCCTGTTGTTTCATGCTTACTGTAGCCGTTCAATATTCTGTTACCTGGAATGTGAGTTGGATAGTCCTCTCATGGGCCGCTGGTCAGGTGGTTGTGGGCCTACGAGCCGGTGTTTCATTGGTTAATCTCTAAATAAGCCATATTGGTTTGTCTCACAGTTCTTGGAGTGCCTTGGGTGGTTTGTGATGTTTCTCTTTGCAACTGGAGTGCCGCAGAGGGCATGTGGGTGTATCCTACTTGCTTTAGAGCACCGTAGATGGCAGACAGAATTACCTAGTCAGAGAGATCACTGTGGATGTTCCCGCAGCAGCATGGAGGACCACAATGGTGGACAGGTGTTCTCCCAGTCACTTGTAGGACCTAGGTGTGTAGGCTGGGGTTCCCCCAGCCATTTGAAGGTGAACTCCTCCAGCGACTTGAAGTATGGTGGAGGACGGTCATAATTTCCCCTGCTGTGTGTAAAACCAACAGGTGTGGGTGGGAACTCACACAATTGGGCCTTCAGAGTTTCCGTAGGTGAAGGGGAGTGACCTGGAGTCTGGTAGTGGTTTGTGAAAGGAAAGAGAGGGAGAGGAGAAAACAAAGCGAGATAGAGAAAATAAATCAAAGAGCAAAAATATCAATCAAACTAACACCCCCACACACTAAAAAATGCAAAAACAAAAGTAAAAACAGTCCCCCCAAAAGACAACAAAAGAGGAAAACTTAATCTGATGAGACTGTGGCAGCAAAGAGAGGAGATAGAAGAAGAGGACAAAAGAAGAAATGGTGAAAGAAGAAAAGAAAGGAAAAAAGCGAAGATAAAAAGTCGACAGAGATAGCTGAGCCCTGGCCATGCTGTGTGTAGCACTGTCACAGGGGGCAGGCTGTAGATCTCCCAAATGGGTGGGCAGAGTTTCCCTAGGCAGAGAGTAGGGGCTGGAAACCAGCAATGGCATGTGGAAGCAGAGAAGGAGAGGAGAGAAACAGAAAAGAAAGGAGAAGAGAAAAAAAGAGAGAAGAAAGAAAGGAAAAGAAAAGAAAGAGAAAGAAGGGGAAAACACATCTGTCCTCGCTAAGATTGACTGTGATGGGAAAGAGGGAGGAAATAGAGAAGACAAAAATAAAGAATAAAGAGGTGACTGGTCCCTTATTGCCTTCCTTGTGTGGTGTGAAGTGCTCCCACAGAGGGCAGGCTGGAGTTCCCTGTTATTTGGGTTGAATTGCCCTAGGCAGAGCGTAGTGGCCCAGAAGGCAGCAGTGGCATATGTTATGAAGTAGAGGAAGAGAAGAGGAAAAATAGAGAAAAAGAAAGAAAAAAACAAAAAATGGACCAGAGACCGACTGCTGTGGGAACGATAGAAAGGTGAGAGCATAGAGAAGAAAAAAGAGTGGTAAAGTAAGGAGATAACTGCGACCTGATCACCTGATCGTGGGGCTGGAGGAGTTCTAACTCTGCCTCAAGGTAGCAGGGAGGTGTGCCTGCTTGGTGTTGGGTCTAACAGATACTGGTTGGAATTACCCTCAAAGGCAAGATCACAGCAGAGGCCAGGCAGCAGTTCCTACAATGTTATTGAGCACTGGAGTTCACTAGTATAGTTCAAACACACATTTTTTTACCTATACCCCACCCCACCTTTCCAGGCCCCTTCTCTTCAAACACATTTTTGGACCTGCTATTGCCCCCACTTTCTTTTTTTTCCCTTTCTAACACATATCCTATTCTAAAATCAAAAATCCCAATCCCACTGCCAACAAATTGATTCTGATTCTTGGACAGGGTAGAATTGCCCCCTTTAAGTTTTTGAAAACATAAATCTTTACAGGACCAAACAGCCTCATCTTTCTTCTTAAATGCACCGTTGGGTTCAAATGCTGAACTTTCTTAAAGCAAATCAATTGTAACCCAGAATGCCATAAAGGTTTCTTCATGTCTTATTATTTTGAATGATGTGCTTTAATTTTCCTTCCCACCCCTAACTCATAGAAAACACTTTTAATCAAAAATGTTTGCTTGGTGAAGCATTCTTGGGTGATATTTTACAGAAGGTGCTTTTACAGGAGTGACCTACCCTTTTCTTTTCTGGTGAAGGGTCACAGATGATGTATTAGTGTAAATATACATGATAAATTATAACCACCCCAATGCGTACACCCATTATCTGATTTTTAAAACTAATTATTCTGTCACTGAAATTTTTGTAGCACATGAATTGGGTTTCCTGTTGAGTTCAAAATTTTATCTTAACTGGTTTTGGTTTAGACAGCTCAGTTGTCGTTAAAATGGAAAATTGTTATCTTGAGTTTATAGAGGTCATTGCCATGTGTGAGAAATAATGCATATTTTGCTGAATTTCTTGTATCTAACAGAAAGAAAAAAAATAAGCTGTCAGAATTGATTGCTCAGTTCTGGAGGGGCCATAAATATGTGTTGGTGAGATAATTTGTGAGATAATAGAGTAATGAGTAGGCATCAGGAAAAAGCAAACTTTTCAATAAGGTATTTATTTATGGGGTATACGAAATTATGCCTATATTTATTTGGCTTCAGATTTTCCACAGAATTAGTTCCCTTTTTTCTAAAGGAAATATCCAATCAAAAGTTATATTTTTTATTTATAAAATGAATAACTGGATGTTGTTAAATCTGTGATATTTTTCTGACAGAAGAATATAGCAGTCTGTTGGGAGTAACCACTGGCTGACAACTGAGCAGAAATTGGACAGCAAATAAGTAGTCAGTTCCCAGTAGTATGGACTGACAAGATAGGAGGAAAAGGCTCAGAAAACAAAACCCAGTCCATTTCCATCAAGCCAGTTCTGCCTCCTAGTAACCTTGTATAGAGTTTCAGAGTCTTTATAAATCTTCATGGGAGCAGACATCCCCATTTTTCTCTCTCAGTGCAGTCTATTAAATCTTCTCATAGTCCGTTTTTTATTCACTATTCTTTGCCAATACCATCATTTAAATTCATAAATTATTCTTTGATCATCCTTACTCATTGTTCCACATCCACATGTCTATAGACAATTGAAAATATCATGGCTTGCATCAGAATTACCAAGATCTCGCAGTGACATTTTTTTAAAAAAATTAATATTTTGAAGAGGCTCATGGCAGCATATCTGTCCAGAGCAAAAGTTCTCTGATTTATTGACTATTGCTTCTATGGGTGTGGACTGTGTATACAATTACAGTGAAATCCTTGACAACTTCAATATCTTTTTTAGTTGCTGGTTGGTCCAGTGGTGAACTTTTTGTAGGACCTCTGGTTGCATTGGGCAATTAACCGCAAAATAAGCAGTTCAAATTCCCCAGCTGCAATAGGGGAGAGAAATTGTGCTTTCTACTCCCCTTGGAAACCTGCAGGGGCAGGTTAGGACCTGCCCTAAAATGTCACTATAGATTGAATAAATGGTGGTGAGCGTGGTTTTGGTTTGTTTTAATGTTGAAGTACAATCTATACTGTAGTCCCTGATTTCATCAATAAATCATTCCAGTTTTCATTTTCAACAAGCAAGGTTGTGTCACCTGTATATCACACGTTGTTAATGAGTCTTCCTCCAATCTTTATGCTGTATGCTTCTTCGTATTGTCCAGCTTCTCAAATTATTTGCTCACAAAATAGATTAAATAAATATACTGAAAGGATACAACACATCTTTCTTGATTTTAAATCATGGAATACTTCCTTGTTCTGTAAGAATTGACTACCTTTTTGTTTATTTACATGTTCCCTATGAAGAATATTAAAGGTTCTGAAATATCCATTCTTCAGAATGCAACCCTAATTTTTATTGATTTTCATAGTCAAATGTGTTTTTATCAATCAATTTAACAAATCTTTCTGGTGTTTTTTTGCCTTAAGTTAAGATCCCCTTTACATCTACAATGATAGCCCTCTTTCCAATCCTCTTCGGAATCAGACTTGAGTTTCTGACAGTTCCTTATACATGTACTGCCTTAAGCATTTTAAAATTATCTTCTGCAAAACTTTACTTGTGAACTGTGTTAGGCAAGGTTTTCTAGAGAAGCAAAATCATGACACTTATCATTATATAGGTATATAAGAGGATAGGTTTATACAGTGAAAAGGAATCTGACAGCTAGTTAATCCACACAGCATTCCAGAAGGCTCAGTTCAACTCACTTTTGTGGAACAGTTAATATACTGGAAGTCCTTCAATTCATGTGGGCTGCCAGGTCCAAGGTCATGGAAGCAGTCTTCCCTCAGGCAAGGCAGACATATTGGGTCATCAATAGTCAGCAGCTAGGGAGCCTAGCAAGGCAGACCCTGATGGGCTCTTGAACTCAGCACAATGACAGGATCCACCAGCCTCAAGCTAAAGCAATGCACACACAAGCAGCTTGGTGAAGCAGGTCTTGAAGGAACCTCAGCTCTAGCGATATGCAACAGCTGGCATCCCATGGGAGTGTAGCACCAGGTTGAGGCAGAAAACTAGCTAAAGTGGCAGTGTGCTGGTGCAATCACCAGGGAGCAAGAGGAAGATGGGGTGTCACCTGTCTTTGTTTATTTTGGTCATCCTCCAATCAAGCTGTGACCTGATTTAACTCCGCCTACATGTTCCTATTGGCCTAGTTGGCAAAACAATCCTGTCGCATGAACCTATAGACAACAGAATGAAACTCTCCCTGGTCCTATGTTATCCGTATAATTGTTGTTATGGATAAGCCATGGCAGCACCTACTGCGTCAATCCCACTCTTTGAAGGTCTTCCTCTTTTTCACTGTTCCTCTTCTTTACCAAGCATGATACCTTTACCCATGATGTCTTTGTCAATGTCTTTCTATTCTCATTTCTAAGGAACATTCTGACTGCGGTTCCTCCAAGACAGATTTATTTGATCTTCTGGCAGTCCATCACACTTTCATTATCCTTCTCCTATGCCATAGTCCAAATGCATCACTTCATTTCTGTTCTTCCTTTCCTGTAGCCCAGCTTGGGTCAGGCACACCTTAGTCCTCACAGTAACATTTATGTTCTTGAACATTGTGGAGAGGTCTTGTGCAGTAGAATTTCCCACTAGAAAACCTCATTTGATTTCTTGACTTCTACTTCCATCAATGTTTACTGTGGATCCAAATAAAATTAAATCATCAATGATTTCAATATTTTCTCCATATATCATGCTGTTTTCTTTTCCAGTCATAAGGATTCTATACATATAAGTCCATAAATATCACATAAGAAAGCCACTGATACAAATGAAATAATTTAGCAATAGTGTCGGGTACAAGGTCAATGCACAAAAATTAGTTGGGTCTCTGTATACTAACAAAGATTACTTCAAAATATTAAATCAATGAAACTATACCATTTATAATAGTTCACAAGTTGATGAAATATCCAGGAATTACACTAATCAGGGAAATAAGAAACATTACCCAAAGGAAAAATCTGAAGCATTACTACAAAAGACAAAAAGAGACCTACAAAAAGAATTTCTGTGCTCATTGATTGTAAGACTTAATGTAGTGACAATGTCAATTCTACTTACAGTGGTCTACAGATGGAATTCTAATAAGAACTCCCAATAGTAGGCTTTACTGAAATGGGAAAACAGAAGAAATAAACAAATAACCAATTTCCTATGGGAAGCAAAGAAACCCTGAATTACCAAAACAGTATTAAAGAAGAGTATCAAAGCAGGCTGCCTCACAGTACCCCCCCCTCCTATAAAAACATACAATGTAGCCCTGGAGTTAGAGCAGCCTGTTCTTAGTTCAATGATAAACACTTTGGTGTAATTAATTCAAAAAATCAGAATTAAACTGGTTTTTGAAAATAGGTCAAAGTTCATTCCATTCCATGGTTCAGAAACAGTGGTGTCAGCAAAATTAGATATCACTTGCAGAAAACTGAAACAGAAGCACACGCACAAGAAGAAGTCAAAATGAATCAAAAACCCAAATGCTAAACTTAAAACCGTAAAATTCCTGGAAGAAAATATAGGGAGAAAACTTTGCTGAAATTAGGACACCAATTAATGTATAAATGGATAAAGAGAAAATAAATAAATGGGATTTCATAATAATTGAAACCTTATACTCATCAAAAGACTTATTAAAAGAATAAACAGAAAATCTGCAGACTAGGAAAAAGATCTTTAAGAAAGACTTCTATAACAAGAGTCTATTCTTCAAGATCTATTGAAAACTGTATCAGCTCAACAGCAAAAATATGCCAATCACTAAATGGGCAAAGTGATAAACACAATCTTCCCCAAAGTGAATGTCCAAGCAGCTAGCAAACATATAAAAAAAGTTCACAATTATTAGCTGTTAGAAAAGCAAATAAAAGCTGCAACGAAACACCGTGTTATACTGGCTAACATGGCACTAATAAAACAAATCAAAACAAACAAAAATACACAAACAGAGAACGACAAATTTTAGCAAGGATGTGGCGTTATATTGAGGGAACTCTAAAGTGACACAACTACTATGGAAAGTGGTCTGGTGTTTTCTCATAAATTAGAAATCGGACTACCGTATGATTCCGCAATCTCACTTAGTCTATTGCAGTTGAGTTGACACTGGCTCACATCAACCCTATAGGACAGGGTAGAAATGCCCCATTTTGTTTCAAAGGCTGTGAATCT
The DNA here is from genome assembly GCF_050624435.1 of Tenrec ecaudatus. Classification (NCBI taxonomy): domain Eukaryota; kingdom Metazoa; phylum Chordata; class Mammalia; order Afrosoricida; family Tenrecidae; genus Tenrec; species Tenrec ecaudatus. The sequence continues at coordinate 65,489,864 of NC_134545.1, forward strand.
CTACAAAAGCAGACTGTGAGTTTGGAACTGCCGACTTTTAGATTAATTGCCAAGTACTGTAACCTCTGTGCGACTGGGAGTCCTGAGACATACACCCACTAAACTACACTCATTTCCAGCATGTCAATTCTGACTCATAGCTGCTCTGTAGGCTAGGGTAGAACTGTTCCCATGGGTTGCCAATATCATAACTATTATAGGAGTCGGGAAGCTCGTGTTTCTTCCATGGAATTTTTGGTGGTTTCAAATGTTTAATGCTGTCAGCATCCCAACACAGAACATGTCACCATGGCTCCTGGACCTATATCCTAGAGACCTTAAAATCATGACACAGATATTACATATCTATGGTCATTTATAGTAGTAAAAAAATGAGGAAAAACTCAGAGTGCTCATCTACAAATGAATGTTATGGTACACGCAACCATAAAAATCAATACTGAGTATGGAAACATAACATAGATGGACCTGAAGGGCACAATGCTAAATAAAATTAGCATACAAATAATTAAGGACACATTTTATGCTCCACCATTTATGAGAAGACAAGCACAGTGAGGTGAGAATACCTAGTATGGCTCTTCTACCTCTTTGAAACTCCCATAAAATTACTGGTTGGGAGCATGCAAATAAGGTGAAAAAGACTCTAAGTTAGAGCTTGGTCTGTTTCACCATTCTTATGGATGTAAGAGGGAGTTATCTCAGAAGCAGGAAGAGAGAATCCCATGAGCCTCTAGAAAGAAGACCTAAGACTGAAGCATGTCGAATATGTCTGAGTGAAGTGGCAGTGGCAGCAGCAGTCATATCAGAGGCCTCAGCGGCAAGATCATGAGACAGCTATGGATTTCCCAGTGCATGAGAAAAGTAAAGCTCAATGTCTTCATGCAGCAGGCTGGCTTGCAGAGTGGAGTACCTTTTGGTACTCCTTTAACATTGTTAACAGAGTTTTCTAACACCCACTTGAGCAAGACAGGGCCAATGACCTACTTGTGGCAGATTTAAGCAACATTACTGAACAATTTATGTGGAAAATGTCAAACGAACACCTCACTTCATGTATAAACTTGCACCCAAAACTCAATAAAATATTATGCAATAAATAATAGATATATAAAATAGAGCTGTTGATATGTATTACCTTAAGACTATTCTTAATTTTTTTCTCCAACTTTATTAAGTGAAAATTTTATCTACCTGAATGTGTAATAAAATCTTCCATTTCATGCAAATTTAGAAATATTATCTATATTTAAAAGGATAACCATCCTTCTACCTCAAGTATTGAGAGAGATCTACAAAATTATTTCTAGAAAGATTACCTGAATGCAATGTTATGAAGGTAGAGAAGGTATTATTATAAAAATATGAACATATTGATTGACCATATTTATTTTAAATTTTATATAAATTCAAGTAAGACTATTGAAAAGCCATAACTCAAAAGGCTGGTATTCATTGGCCACTGTGTTGAGTGGTGGCAGCCTGAGTGTTGCTATGGTGCTGGAAGCTATGTCCCCACATATTTCAAATCCAGCAGCATCACTAATGGTAGATCAGTTTCAGTAGAGCTTTCAGATTAGGACACACTACTATGATGGATCGAGTAATTGACTCTAACATTTTTCCCAGTTAAAATGTCATGAATAGAAGCATGGCATTGGCTAACATTGTGACTGAATAGGACCCTTCAGGATGAAAGACACTGGGAAAGAGGTGCTCCTTCAGAGCAGAGTTGACTTTTACAACATGAACCGAGTCATAGGTTGGGAACATGTATATACTAAGGTGACAAGATACAAACTGAGAAGGAGTAGCTGCAAACATCTTTTAATAACCAAAAGTTGAAATTTATGAAATATGAACCTAAAACTTTAGGATTTGTACAAAATGAAGTGAAACACATCAAGATCAATGTCCGAGGCATTAGTTCATTGAAAGGTGTTAGTATTAGCCATTAAATCCAAAAGTGTATGTACAATCTGTTTTAATAAAAATGGCAAATTAAAGAGGAATATAATGTAATTTATTATAAAAAATAAAGCACTGTCCATGAAAGTTTAACTATCATATTGATATGCCTAAAAGAAAAACCAATTGTATAACCACTCTTAAAATTTATGCTAAGACCACCAATGCGAAATATGAAGAAATTTGAAGATTTTACCAAATTCTGCAGACTGAAATTGATCAAATAGTCAATCAGGTTGCATTAAAAAGTAATGGTGAGTGAAATATGAAATTTGGAAACAAAGAGAGAGGATCTGTAGAAGGAAAATATGGTAATAGAAATGACACTGACTTTGCACGATAGACTTTTGTAAAACTAATGACTTCTTCAGGGGATGGTTTATAATGTCCCCTGTCATAATAGTGACATCTCTAAAGGGAACTAGAAATACATATAAATCATAGATATATGAACAGCTTTGAGGATAACACTTAATTTCAACTACAGCCTAATAACAATTAGTTCTTTAAAATTTTTTTTAACAATTAGTTCTTATGACAGGGTCCACCTCAATATTCACCGTCATGAAGAGATAGATGACTGAAGAGATGGGTGCTGTAGCAAAGTGTGTTGAAGAAAGCAGAAGGTGCCATCTATCAGAAATTATAGTGTTTGGGATTTTAAAGGCATGTTTTAAAATAAGCAGTCTTTTAGGGAAAGGATCAACAAAGTCCACATGGAAGAAGGACACTACCTTGTGTGATGCAAGTATTGTAAGTAATAAAATCCAAATTCAAAGGAGGGATGGTATCAGAGCTTAAATTGTTAACACTTGATTTGCAGAAGGCTAATGAATGACAGTGGAAGTCCAAAATCTATTTTCAGGGTCGCCACATGGATTACACCTCTGATATATCCTTCTGATCATTGTCTAGGGATGCAAATTGCCTTGCCATCAGGCAGAGAGTATTGTAAAATCAATTGTGGCAGGTGTATTTAGGTTAAAATAAAAAAAATAACTTAGCATTTGATCTCCCTCCTCTTTTAAAGCCTCAGTTTTTAATATTTTCACCTTTCTTTTTGATTGACGTGTCTATGTCTAATTGTTGTTGTTTTTGTTCTAGTTTGTATTTTGTATGATTTTCTGGATATGAAATTATAGATAGGTAAAGATATTGAGGCAGTAAGTGGATGAATTACTACCTAGGAGAATGGTCGGGGAAGTTTCTTGGGAAATGGTGAGTTAACAATGAGTATGAGGAAAAAAAATGTTCTGAAATTGATTTGGGTGATAATTGCACAAATCTCCTTAATATGATTGAATAATTAAATTGCATAACATGTGAAGGATATGCCAATAAAAGAATTTTTTAAAAACCACTTAGCTAATATTTTGATAATTCATAATGTCTGAAAAACCTCTTCAAAATACAATTTCAATCTTTATTTGTACAATTGACTTAACTCCAATCTCATTTTATGAGAAATCACTCAATAATAAAAGATAGTCTCACATTAATAGGACATAAAACAGCTATATCATATCATTTAGCATATTGTTTGTAATTATTTGCATGACTGCCCTCTCACTCAATAGACGGGGCAATGTTTTATTGATCTTTGCACAAGCTAAAATATAAACAGTAACAGAACTTGCAATACACTTAATAATTGAGTGTTGAATTAATTAATGAATTATTCATTCATTTTAGAGGCTGCTTACTGCTCTTGAAATAAATGAAAGTACTCCCAAGGTTTTGCCAACCCAACCACATTATAAATAAGTATAATCACATTATGAAAGGTAAGTCATATTATTTACCTGGTTCAAGTAAATCATTCTATTAGAAGTTTAATATTTAATGAAGTAAGCACTCTAGGTATTACAATGCCATAAAGGGGCATTTAACATGTGTGATAATGCTGATTCAATAACTACCTACTTGAAAGGCCAAGTGTGACTGTACTTGCGTAGCAAATAGTAATCCAGAGCTACATTATGCAATATAGTTGCCAGTAGTTATACGTAGCTATTTAAAATAAATTAATTAAAATCCAGTACAATTAGAAACTCAATTAATTGATAACAGTTACCAGTAACTCATATTGCAAGTGTTTCTTTGTTACATGTGGACAGTTCAGATATAGAATCTCCTCATCATTGTAGGTCATTTCATCAGACAGCATTAACCTAGAAGTATAAACAAAACTGTAAATGTCAAATTATTTCAGTAAACCTGAGAAATAAGGGTTACCATTTCTTATAATCATTGCAAGATTTTATGTTACTCCTTCACCTCATAGCTTTTGATTTTACAATTTCTTCATTTAGATTGCCTACTCCCACTTTCCTTATATTTGCTATTTAAATAATAACTATGATAAAAATACCATTCTACATAAAACTAAAATTTTGCTTTAGTTTTGTGTAATGTCATGATAAACATACAATCTGAGTAAACATTTTCTGAGTTCCGGGGAATAATGATCATTACATCAGGATCAATAATAAAATTTGATTAGAACTTTTATAAAAAGTTCATAATAATTTTACATGTCACTTAGAAGGTAGATAAAACAATGATCATATTCCACTAAATACAAAAAGTCATTATATTTATTTGTGCATCACAGAAAGCTATTTGTGATACTAAGGGTTTGATGTCAATCAGGGCCAGGATTCTCGGTGGTACAACAGTTAAGACCTAGTCATTCCCCATAATGAGATCTCTTAGAGTGTGTTGCCTGCTTCCAATATATACCGATACTGTGGAAATCAGGAAAATCTTGTCTGAATTTTTCCGTCTGGATCCTGAATATGGCTCATTGACTTCTAGTCCTTTCAACTTGAGCCAACGTAACATCCTGCCATATTGCCTGCTGACCTTGAGAACTGTCAGCATTCTACTCTCTTACCTGCCAAATTTGGATTCATCCACCTCTGCAGCCACAAGCATGACCTCTTGACCTTGGATTCATTCATGTAAACAGCCAGAAGCCTGTCATCATTCTGCTGAGCTTGGGTTCATCAGCTGCAACAGATACGGGAGACAGACGTCTTCACCCTAACATCTGAACCACAGAATTGGAATTTGCTTGTATGACTCTGTGCCATTTCTTTGATAAATATATATAAACACACACATATGTATATTAGCTACACTGGTTTGTTTGTTTATAGAATCCAGCAGTACATGATGAATATGCTATAAATAGAAGATAAAGTGTGATAAACTGATACCAAACAATGGCATTTTAGAGAAAATATAATTTTTGTCAACTAGTAAATATTTCCATAAAATCTATTTTGCTAATCACTAAAGAGCATGTCTACTGCTGCACTGAGTGAGTTTAGCTTTAGAAGAATATTTGAGAGGCCTATAATTTATAACTGGTTTAATTCCCAAAGAATAATATTTATTAGGATGAAACTAGAATTCAGATGTTTAAAAGTTGTTATATGCGACCTCTGTTTTAGTGATTTCATCAGCTTAAACATTTAAGATCGAGTTGTATGTTTTTTAATATATCCAAATTATTGGGACAGAAACTGCAATTCAGTATAATTGCAAGAAGTCAAGATTTTTACCAGTTTCATTAACATTTGAGGTTTCTCAAATGTTTATTCACTCTGCCCAGTGTCCTTCCAAATTAGCCACCTGTAGTTATTCTGTTCATGGGACCAAGCTGCTGCATAGTTTAGGAAGCGCCTCCAGCTTAACATTGGATGCATGGACTTGAACCAGACTGGATTTACCAGCTCCTACAACTCTGAGAGCCACATTTCACCCACGGACAAGGGAACAACAACTGATCTAAAATCAATGGCAAGGAGGGCTTAAGATGCCTGGTAGGGCTTGATCAAGTGCAATGTAGCTGACAGGAATTATTAACATCTGATGAAGGTTGAACATTATAGTGAGACAAAAGGAAAGTAAAAGGAAATAGATAAAAGAAATAGGAGGCAAAGGACATTTATAGAAGTCTAAATACTGGCATGTACATATGTAAATATATTTATAGATAATGTTAGGGAAATAGATCTATGTACATATATTTGTATGTTGTAGCAGATGGGCATTGGGCCTCTACTCAAGTCCTCCTTCAATGCAAGACAACTTTGTTCTAATAACCTGGCATTTTGTGATGCTCATCTTCCCAATATGATTGCTGAAGACAAAATGATTGCACAAGCAAATGTGGTGAAAAAAACTGATGGTGCTGGCTATCAAACAATATAGCATATAAGGTCTTAAAAGTTTGAAGTTAAACAAGTGGCCATCTAGCTGAGAAGCAACAAAACCCACATGGAAGAAGCACACCAGCCTATGTGATCATGAGGTGTCGATGGGATCAGGTATCAGGCATCAAAGACCCAAGACAAAAAAATCATGTCTATGTTAATGAGAGGGAGGGCAGAGTGGAGACCAAAGCCCATCTGTAGACAATTGGACATCCACTCACAGAAGAGTCACAAGGAAAAGACAAGTCAGTCGGGGTGCAATACAGCACCAAAGTAACAGATAACTTTCCTCTAGTTCTTTAATGCTTCTTCCCTCCTGCTATCATGACCCCAATTCAACCTTACAAATCCAGCTAGACCAGAGCATGTACACTGGTACAGATAAGAGCTCTCAATGCAGGGCATCCAGGACAGATAAATGCCCCAGGACCAGTAATGAGAGTACTGATACCAGGAGAGGAAGGAGAGGGTGGGGAGAGAAAGGTGGAACTGATCACGATGATCTACATATAACACCCCTCCCAAGGGGACAAACACAAAAGGTGGTGAAGAGAGGCAGCAGTCAGCTAAGACATGAAAAAAATAATAACTTTTAAATTATCAAGGATTCATGGGGTGGGAGATGAGCTGATACCAAGGGGTCAAGTAGAAAGTACTGATGAAGAATACAGTTTTCCCCCAGATCCTGGATGCTTCCTCCCCCCAACGACCATGATCCAAATTCTACCTTGCAGCGCTGGATAGGGCAGAGGTTGCACACTGGTACATATGAGGGCTGGAGGCACAGGGGATCAGGGTGGATGATACCTTAAGGACCAAGGGTGTGAGGGGCGATGGTGGGAGAGTGGAGGGTGAGTGGGTTGGAAAAAAGGGGGAACTGATTACAAGGATCCGCATGTGACCTCCTCCCTGGGGGAGGGATGACAGAGAAGTGGGGGAAGGGAGACTCCAGATAGGACAAGATATGACAAAATAACGATGTATAAATTACCAAGGGCACATGAGGGAGGCGGGAGCGGGGAGGGAGGGGGAAAAAAGAGGACCTGATGCAAAGGGCTTAAGTGGAGAGCGAATGCTTTGAGAATGATTGGGGCGGGGAATGTATGGATGTGCTTTATACAATTGATGTATGTATATGGATGGATTGTGATAAGAGTTGTATGAGCCCCTAATAAATTGTTTTAAAAAAATAAAAATAAAGAGCATGTTGACCCAGAAAATAAAATAAAATAAAATGAGAGACTGGGCATTTGTTTTTTTCCCTAAAAAAAAAAAAAGAGAACTTTTGAAAATGATGATGGCAACATATGTACAAATGTGCTTGACAAAATGGATGTACAGTATATACTTAAGTATAAGTCGAACTGAATATCCACTGAGGCAATTAATTTTACTACAAAAAGTGCATAAGAAATGTGCTGAAAACTCAGCTTTACTAGAGTATATATGGGTATTGTTTGGATTGTGGCAAGAGTTGTAAAAGTCCTCAATAAAATGATGTAAAAAACACCTCCAAAATTCCTTCTCCTAAACACCCTGGTTTTGCTTCTCTAGGAACTAAACCAGACACATACTGGGTAGAAAAAATGCCTGAAAATTTGGAAAGATGTATAAGTTAAAAAATTAATGTATCTATTTTTGTATATATTCCCTTAGATAGCATTATAAATTTTAAATTAGACGCAGTAGTGTTTCCTTGACTAAGGAGTTTCTGGATCAGAAAATAAATAGTTGTATTTCTTCTTTATTTACAAGTCAATTATAGATTTTCTTAGGAAGGAGTGCTGAAAACAAAACCAGAATAAAAACAAAACAAACTCACTGCCAGTGAGTCGATACCAACTCAGAGTGATCCTATTGGACAGGGTAGAACTGCCCCTGTGGATTTCTGAGATTGTAACTGTGGTTGGGCGCAGCAAGCCCTGACTTTCACTGATGCTGGTAGTTTCAAACTGTGGACTTTGCAGATCGTAGTCCAATGCATAACCTCTATGCCAACAGGAGAGAATAGGGCAAACTGCTTGGAAGGCAAGGCGAAAGGTGTAGATGCCACTCTCCTAAAACACATATTGGAGAATGACTAGGGATCTGAAGGTATGAGAGAAACATGCTATTCTAAACGATAAACACAAGACAAAGTAACGACTATGCTAATTTTTCACATACCCAAATTGCACTGTTTTTGAATTTAACGTTGTGTAACAGAGGAAAATTATTGTGTATGACATCATTAATCAGAATTCTACTGGTGAAATTCATCCACATTGTTGAATGGAGTTGCTTATTTATTCTCATATGCAGTATAGTAATAGATTTCATTAATATCTCAGAATTTTGTCATCTGTTCTACTTTTTTGGTAGTGTGCTAAGAATATTCGTGATTATATATAAACATTTTCCATTTTCTTGCCCAATTCAGTGATATTAATAACATTGATTTATTCTACCCTTGTCACATATTTGAATTGTTATGAGTTTGAGGTTGTGAATAACATCGATGTAAAGTTTCCACAGCATGTCTTTTGGTAAATTATATATATATATATATATACATGTGTGTTTTAACTCCTAAGTGAAGGCATTCATTAATTTTTAATGGGAGTATTCGATTTATATTCTTATAATGAAAACTCCATTGTCATAGTTTATAATTTAATATTCTACTAGCTTGTGAGATAGGTCAGCCCGTCCACAATTTACTTCTTCTTCTATTATTGTATTTCTAGTGAAGATGTAATGGCATTACATTGCAGTTTTAATTTATAGTTATCTTTTATTTCATGTATATTAAATCCCACACATTCCTGTTTATTTCTCTTGTACTTGAAGTCTATTTATATAAATTCATTTCTGCTTCTTTTTCCTAGAAATACACATGATATAAACTCATATTTAATCAATAAATAAGCGCTGAACTTCAAAAATGTCTTTAGTGTGCTGTGAAACACACCCATACATACAGGAAAAAAATGAGAATTTATATAGATTTATCAAAGGAATAGTTCACCTTAAATTATAGTTCTGAAAAAGTATTTTGCTTATTTATTTTATCAGTACTAATCCAAAATGAGAAGCCATTCAGAGTCACAGATTTCATAAATGATTCTTAATTATTTACTGGTAGCCTTTGGAAAAAAGTATTTTGGAGATGTAGTGTACTACTTAATGACCTTAGGATAATTTATCTAGAGATAATATAAACTGCATTGTTATCATTGTAAATTTTACTGCATTTGATAAGAATTGACTTCTAAGGTTTTTTTATTTGAAATAGAAAATCTTTCTGGAGTTTATACGTTCATCAGCACTAGCCAAGCTCATCTGATCTTTAGTCTCTTAATGACTGCCTTCAGATTTCCAGCTCTGGTGTTTAGGGAGAAACTGTTAGCTCACGTTTAGTGTGTTTTTCCATCTGATTGGGGCTGTATAACTATGAAAATCTGAATAAAAAGGGCGCACCCCAACCTCAGCATCTTCAGAGCATATGCATAATATTAATTGTATCAAAATCTCTATTACTTCAAAAATTGCTTTCATTTCATTCAAAGTTTACTTCGGTACTGACTGGAATCATGTATTTTTAACAAAGCAGAAAATAGTTCAGCTTTGCAATGGTTAAAGTAGGTAAACCAATTCCTCTAATGAGTTTTCCATTCTTTGATCGCTTGACATTGTTTTTTTCACAGAGGATTAAAGGAGGGCGGAGGGAGTGTCTATGTTTTGGCTTGAACAGTAGATAATAATGCTGTTAGATTGTAAAACTATACTTTCTATAGTTTTTTTGTTATTCCATGAATTTTAATTTTGCCTTTATAGTAAAATTATTGGAATATTTATAAATAGGCACTTTCTTTTTCTCATTTATGTTAAGCACAATGTGAGGTACATAATAGATATTGGTGAACTGATATTTGATCACAAAGCTTCATATTGACATTAGAAAAGTATCCTGTAAGGCTCATCTGAAATTCAATCATCACAAACTAACTAGTTCTCTCACTGAGATATATATTTCCTAATTCTTATTCCACAAGTATCTTCATTGAAAAAATATATCACTTAGTACTCAACAAATGCATGTTAAATGAAAAAAAATAATGAGCATGTGAAGGTAGTGTGGCATTCTGTTTTGAATCGCTTGTGTTTAGACTAGTGATTTTGAATTCAAAAAGTTATAGATTCATGGTAGAGTAAGACCCTCAATGAGATGAATGGACACAGTGGTTGCAATAGTGGCTCAAACATAAGAACAATTGTCAGGATGGGCAGGACTGGGCTGCGTTTCATTGTATTGCATGCAGGATCGCTATTAGTCAGAATCAATTCAATGGCACCGAACAACAATATAGATGCACGGCATCTTGGAATGCAGTGAGCAAAGCACTGGACTGCTAGCTAAATGGTTGGGAGTTCAAACCTTTTAGCCACTCCATGGGGGAACCCAGGAGGTTGTTTGTACCTGTAAAGATTTTCAGTCTTAGAAGCCCTATACAAGGTAACCAGGAATTAGAATGGACTTGATGGCAGTGGGTTTAGAGATGCTTGTGTTTTAAGGTAACTGGATAGAATTTTTCTTGAATGTACTTGAATTCATCTTTGAATGAAAATAAAATAAAAGAATCTAAACTATTTTCCCATTACTATGAAATGAGTTGTGGAGAAATCCTCGCATGGAGAATAGAAAAGTATGAAAATTAATAGTTATCTAGACTTTGACTCATGTTTGACCTCATCAGTATCTTCTGTTTTTGATTCGGTTATGCTCACAATTTCTTTCAAGCAACATTTACACTTGTAAATATTAGATTAAAAACAACTTGAAATAATTACTTTTAAAAACAGTTGTTGAATAATTATAGAAAATGATTCAGATTTTGACATAGTTGTGCAAAGTTATTATTATTAGTTGAGTTTTAATACATATACAAGGGGAAACTCCCTCAAAACTGAAATTGCACTGGGAAGAGCAGAGCTTTTGTAGTATGCATTTTTCCCACTAGTTGAACATCCAGCAACTTTCTCTGAGTTAGTGCATCCAATGGCATTGCCTGGGAAGGTTTTCTCTGGTCACAGTGAATTTTTCATAAAAGCAGTTTCATTTGAACCTTGTGTTTTGTCATGGCCAATTTAAGAGAACAGCATGCAGCTATGAAATTTGTTTCCTGCTCAGGAAGAGTTCCGCAGAAACTGTTGTGAAGTTGAACACAGCTTACAAGGACAGGGCTATGGGAAAAACTCAAGTGTATGAGTGAATTTCTCTTTTCAAAAAAGGTGAAATTTTGATTGATGACAAATCTCATTTTGGATGTCTGTTAACTTCCTGAGCGGATGAAAACGTTGACTCACAGTGCATCTGGAGTTCATTGCACCAGGTCAGACTGTTAAGCAAACTTTCTATTAGAGGTTCTGAAAACATAGCATAACAGTGTGTGACAAAAAAGACCTGATTTGTGGCAGACAGGGGACTGGTTGTGACACCCCAACAATGAACCTGCTCACGAAGCCATCTCAGTGAGACAGTTGTTGGCAAAAACAGCAAGCCCCTCTTGGCCCACAAACATTACTCACCTGTCCTGGCTCCTTGTGACTTCTTTTTGTTTCTGCAAATGTAGAGGGACATATGTGTGAGACAGGGTTCTCTAGAGAAACAAAAACAAGACACATATGATTTTATAGATAGATAGACCATGAAAGAATATAACAGCTAATTAGTTCACACAGAAGTACAGCGGGTTCAGTTCAATTCATTTCCATGGAACAGTTAATACCCTGGAAGTCCTTCAACTCATGAGGACTGCTGGGTCTAAGGTCAAGAAAGCAGATAGCTGAGTCTTCCCTAGGACAATGTAGGAAGTCCGACCACAGTCAGCAAACAGCAGGGCAAGTCACAAGCAGTCAGTAGCTTAGGAGAGTAGCAAGAAGGCCCAGATGCGATATTGAACTCAAGCAATGCAAGCTACAGGATCTGACAGCTTCAAGCTCAAGCTATGTATACACCAGCAGTGCGGGGAAGCAGGCCTCAAAAGGAACCTCAACCTCTAGTGACACAATCCATGGGATGGCTGTCCCACAGGTAGTGTAGTTCACAAGTTGAGGCAGAGATCAAAAGCACCCTCACACGTGTTGGATCACCAGAGAGCAAGCGAGAGAGTGTCAGGGCTTGCTGAGTCATTTATCTCTTTGCCCTCCAATCAAACTGTGACCTTATTAATCCCACATGTTCCCACAGTGGCCAGGTTGGCACGATAAACCTATCTACCACAACATGAAAGGACAATGATTTGAAGATCTAGAAGAGGTGAAGAAAAAACAAGGGAGGTGCTGTCAGCAATCCAAATATGAGTTTGAAGAATGTTTCCTAGAAAAATAGCAGATTTGACAAATGTATTAAATGTAATGGGGAGTACTTTGAAGTTGATGAGGTTGTTTTGTAAAAAAACACACTCAAAATTAAATACAAAGCTTTGGGGAAAAAATCTGTTTCATGGGGAGGTACCCCTTTGTATCATATTATGCCATATTTCAATCACATAAAGTAGAATTGTACAATTACTACCACAAAGTTATAATGACAGTTGAATTATTTTTAAAATCATATTGAATAAGCTCTAGGCAGAAAAGGATCTGCTATTAGTGATCTGTAGGATTGTCCATTTTTAAAATATAAGGAAAAAAGTTTAATTTAGCAAATAATACCAAAGTAAGTGGTTTGTCACATTATAATAAGAAAATATCTGCAAATTAAAACATTTCGTTTACCTAATGTATCCTTGTGGTACAATGAATTGTTTTTCATGGCTATTCTAACCACAGCCTTTGTAACTCACATAAATGATTGGATGGGGCCACACAAATAAAGTGTGTGGGAATTAAATGTGGATTAGCTACTTTCACCACCCACTCTGCTTAAATGATTTATCTTACAAAGCAGGAATGGGATATTTCTGCCACCAAGAAAAAGACCTAACATGGACATGTCCTCTGGACCCTGATATTCCTCCATGCTAAATCTTTTTGATCCAGATGATAGAGCTGTGTCACCACAGGATATTAGATGAGCAGGGATGGCAGACACAGCAGAGCCAAGAGCCAGAGAGACCAGACAGCAAGCTTCCTGCATAGAGTGAGTACAAATGAGTGCCTTCTTGATCATGGGGTGCCTCCAGAGACCTAACACGGGGAGACAGGATTGCTAACCCATGGAGCTAGAGATGATCACCTTCAGACTTATGCATATGAAAATGGAGTGCTCTTTGGGTATTTATTGGCAGTATAAACAAACATTATGACTCTTGCTAAAGGGCAGAGGCCAAGGGACTGTGTGGCTGAGAGGTTGAAAGCTTGGTTGAGGAGAGGCATTCCTGATAGGAGGTATATTCTGATCATTTCTGATCCTGAATTGTAACATCTTTAGCTCCTTAATATTCCCCATACTTGACCTCCTTGATGAACCTCGTAATTATTATGATCTGTGAGTTGTGTGGCCATTTCAATGAATTATGAAACCCAACAGAGAAATAGAGAGTGACAAGCAAGGGATAATTGGTGTTATTGTTGGAAAAGAAGATTGGAGAGTGGAACTCTGTCTGAGCTTCAACTCATAGGAGTCTGTCCTATGCTGACTTTGCGTTTAATTCTTCTTTTTCCTTGTGAAATCAAAGAGATCAGATACCATCTCCATGCCATTCTTAACAATGTTCTCATGCAATTAGTAACAATTATGCCATTAAATAATGTCTGAGTTATTAATAAGTACCATTATTATAAACAATAAGATTATAAGGCAAATTATAGATGCTTTTAGTTTCTACTTCAAAATAAGTCTGTCTAATTATTTGTTATACAAATTTTTATATTCTCCCTTTTTTATAATGCTAATATTTTTATTTTTATAGCCAATATTTAAAAGTTATACCACAACTTAACTTATGTTTTCTTATTTTTCTGTTCCACCTTTTCTCTTTTTTTCCTCTTCCCTTCTACAATGGGATAAGAATAACAGGTATCATCATTCATGCTAAGACTTAGCTCATAAATTCAGGATGTGAACAAAGTTTCTCCATTTTGTGTAAAAGACAAAGCTATTTAGGAGAAAGATTTCGTAAAAGAGATTGATGAAATAATTAACAAGAAAAGTCTTATCTTAACTTTTAAATTTAATCCTTTGTTTATCTTAGTAAGCTCAGTTCTATAGCGTAAAACACGGGGTCTACATGAATCAGAATTGACTCAATTATAGCAACAGCAACAACATTTGTTAATTAAATGTTTAGAAACAATGTCGTTTTCTTTCCAGAATAGAAAGTTTCAGACTTATTCTGCTGATTTACCTCCAGGATACTTCAAAGCCCCAGTCCTCTCTTATGGAAGAAGGGAGGGTAGGTAGCTTAGACCATAAATTTAATGGAAACTTTTTTGCTTTACGAAAATAAGAGGTTGCATCTAAAAAGGACAATATAGAGAAGCTGTTCTTTTTGCATTTTTAGAGATTGTTAAAAAAATCAAATTTTATGATCAGGTACCTTGATTCTTTCTATCTGTATGTAGGGTGTGGCATGAATACAAACAAATGGGATAGCATTCTGTTTATCATATTTTTTCTTCAACTTAAAAAAAAAGTAGCAGCAGCAAGGAAAAGAATGCCAAGCAAAAAATAATAAAATGTAAATTTAAAAAAGAGAAAGAAATCTTCCTTTCCTTATGGATTTGGATTGAATTTTTCTCACCTTTATTTAAAAATAGGAAAAAAGAAAGCTAACAGTTAAGACAGCAATTTTTCTTTCAGACAACGTAAAAAAGCAAAATTGACATACCGTAATGGAATGGGAAAGCTAAATATGTTTTGATTGGATCCATTTTCATGGAGGCTATGGAGATTAGCTAAGGAGCCATGATGGTGCAGTGGTTAAAAATCATCCTGCTAACTGCAAGGCCAGCAGTTTGAAACCACAGCTGCTCTGGGAGGAGAAAGCATGGGAAAAGAGTTACAGTCTTGGGAACTCAATGGGGCAATTCTTCCCTGTCCTAGAGCCACTCTGAGAGACCTTGATGACAGTTAGTTTGATTTTTGGCTTGAGGGAGACTGGCTAATACATGATGTATTATCTATACATTTTTTCTGAGCACATTGCAAGCACATTGTGCAATCTACTTTTTGGTATCCCATCTATTTGCCAAATTATTCTGATTTAGTTCTATTTTATACAAAGATGAATTTTGTTAAATAAATATATCTTCCTATTGAAACTGTTTTGCAGATATAGTTGGGTCAAATGGCATGTAATTTAATTCCTAACTTCGCTTTTTACTCTTTATTGTAAAAGTATTATATTCCATGACCTCTGTCTTGTTTTACTTCGATATTTATATTAGCTTCTGGAAGATGCTTAAAATTATTTTGAACAATATAGTCAAATGAACAAATGAATGTGTGCATGAATAGAGAGGATGAGAGAGAGGGTCAATAGTAGCTGATGCTAGTGAGATGAATTGTGCTATGAAAAGTGGTGTCCAACAGAATATATTATTGTACTGGTAATGGATTTTCACAAGCAGAGATAAATAATCTCAGGAAATGGAGAAGCAAGAGAATACTGCCAATATAAAATCATATGTCTATTTCTCTTTACAGAGCTTGCTCATTTGGGCCAAAATTGCCCATGGTCTGAAGTTTAAGAGGCTGAGGTTTGGAGAGACTCTAATACTGATGAGCATTTTGGTTCTAATAATAACTCTCAGCTTGCATGTAGTATTTAACATCTGGAAGAGTCAATTTGCTTATGTTTAAAAAGTCAATGTTCTAACACCCATTCTGTGGGTTGATGCGCCCCATGAGATGATGTATCAGGAATGCTAGGTGAAGCATTTGGCAAACAGGAGCTTCAGTGGGGAGGGAAACAGGAAAGGGAAGGAACTCTGGTGGCGCAGTGGTTAAAGTACTTGCCCGCTAAGCCAAAGAGCAAGCGCACAAGCCTCTCTGAGACAGGAAGAAGAGAGTCTGCTTCTGGAAAGACCGACAGCCGTGGGAGTTCTTCAGGCCTATTTTATTATGCACTAGAGCAGTGGTTCTCAATTGGGGGGTCGAATGACCCTTTCATAGAGCTCCCCTGATTCATAACAGTAGCAAAATTACAGTGATGAAGTAGCAACGAAAATAATGTTATGGTTAAGGGGGGGTCACCACCACATGAGGAACTGTATTAATGGGTCGCAGCATGAGGAAGGTTGAGAACCACTGGTCTAGAGAGTTTCAGCTATGACTTGGTGTCCACTTGAGCACAGTGGAAGCAGGGGACAACTCCTTTAAGAACAGAACCAGCTTTCCTCTCGTGTCTATATTTTCTCATCTTACTGCATAGCAGTTCGGGAGTTCAGTGGTGGCGGAAGCCTAGCTGCTAATCTAAGCTGTGCCTGCCTGGACGCAGCCTGCTCTTCCGGAGACTTTTGGGGCTCTGGGTACACGATGAAGCTGTTGTGCTCGGTTGTTCCGCAACACAATTCCTTGAAATCAACGTGCTAGGCAACAGGTTTTTGTCTGTTTGTTTGCTTTTATAAATAATCAGTGCAAAGCCATTTGGGAGATGTAACATAGTCTTGAAGAATGCGTTATTACGATTCTTTTTGAGTTTACAGGCCCATCATAAGGAACATTGAACCCTTTGATAAATATCTGTAGCAAGGCTAATTCGTCACATTCTTCAGCAACATTACTAAGTGTCATACAGGTAGAGAAGTCCACAGCATGCTGATCACTGAGAAGACAGCTTCAGGGCCACTTCCTTTGTGACAGCCCCTGTGGAAACAGACACTTGACACCTAGCATATTTTTCCTTTTCTTCCCTCTTCCTTCCCCACCATTTTTTACAGCTGTCCTTCCTGTCAAAGGCATTCTGCAAGTCTATATTTTAATAGAAATTATTTATTTATGTGTGTCAGAGTATATTTGGCTGGTATAGCAAATTTTTAAAATATCTAAAGACTATAGTTCTATGCAAATATTCATGTAGTGTATCTGATTTCTGGATATCTAATTCATATCAATTGATATATTAAAGAAAAATAATGAGAATATTGATCATATAATAAATATCGAATGACATGTTAAGGTTACTATTTTTTCTAGATGTTAAAATTAATTTTTTCTCTATCATTTTCTTTTCTTTTGGAAGCAGAAAGCAAAATTTATTTGGAAAGGCAAGACAAGCACCTGCTGCAGCAGGTGGGCACTCTAGTGGATTGGCCTTTCTCACTTTCTGAAAGAAAAAAATCACTAACAGGGACCCTCTGTTGTGTTTGCATAAGGGACCTGTCACCCAGGCACACAAATTCAAGCACGGGCCATTTTTCTAATTTGTGCAGGAAAAATAATCACCTCTTTGAACTCACTTATGTCTAACACAATTTCAAAATAAATAAATCATAATATTGTTCTTACAAGAGGAACTTTATTGAAATACTATCAATGTCTTGGGACCAAATGAAATAAGCAGGTTCCTGAACTTGTTACTTGTCGTTCCTGTGAAGCTTAAATTGTTACGTACTGGGATGCTGGTCCAAAGGTTGGCGGTCCATGTCTGGAACCCCCTGAGAGGTGCCTCTGAAGGAAGGCCTAGATCTAGTTCTGAAAGATCTGTGTGATTGAAATCCTATGGACCTCATGTCCACTCTGACACACATGTGAGGAACATTACATGGAGAAATCCACTTCATGGATAACTGTTTTTTATTGTTGTATTAGGGTTTTTTATTTAAATTCTTTTTAAACTTTAAATATCCACTTGGGTATTTTGGGATACATAAATACTGAAATGTCTTACAAATCAATATATGGTAAGTTACATAGAAACCATAGGTATTTTGGTGGCACAGTGATTACATATTAGGCTGCTAACCACAAGGCCAGTAGTTCAAAACCATCACTAGACAATACTTTCTCTTCTCCTAAAGAGTTACAGTCTTGGCAACCCATAGGGGCAGTTCTATATTACCCTATAGTCAGAATCAACTGGATAGTAGTGTGTGTGATCTTGAGTTTTAATTATAGACCCTCCCTTTCTCTGTGTCACTTCACCTTCGTACCTGCTAGAAGTCTGCCAGGGGGGCATCCAATCCTGAAAGCTTCCAGTGCCCTGCCATGTTTCCACTGACCTTGAATCTATATTACTCTGCACCCAGTGGCATGGGACCTCCTTTCTTCCCAGTTCACTTTTTTGCGTCACTGGCCCGAAGCTGTGTGGGTCTGAAGAGGGACTAGCATCAAATTTGAGTTGGCCTGGGCGTGGTGCTGTGTTAGTCTGCATTGACTAGAGAAACAAATGCATAGACACTCCTGTGTGTAGTAGAGAACTTTATATCAAAGAGTAATTGTATATGAAGAAAACATCCCAGCTCATCCAGTTCAAATCCATAAGTCCAATATTAACCTATATATCCAATACCAGTCTATAAATACCACTTCAGACTCATGCAACATATGAAATGACACAGAATGCAGGAAGATCACAGGCCAGGGGGTGGAAAGTCTTGTGGATTGAGTGATGGCGGAAGCATCTCAGTGCTGGCATAGGTCTCCACGTGGCTTCTCTAGTTCAAGGGCTCTGGTGACATCATTGTAGCTCTACCAAGTTTATAATCAGGGAGACAGAGTGGAGAGAGTGTCCCACCTCGAGGGAGGAATACAGGAGTTCCCAGAATTCTCAGGAGAAGGTCATGCCCACACGGAGGCCCCATTGGCTATGGCCTGATTGACAAGCTAGACTTCACCCCTTTGCAAAATGACAGAAGATTATGTAACTGCCATAGGTGCCTTTTTTATACAGAATCATGTCTTGTTATCAAGATCTTTCTAATACATATTTGAGGACCACTGGATTTGTTATTCTAGACAACATTGTCTAACAAAGAAGGTTTGACATCAAAATGGCTGTTTATGATTTTTTTGCAGTGTTTCAGCAGAAATGCATATTTTTTAACTTTAAAATCCATGCAGTTATTAACCCCCCCCATTTAAAAAAATCATTTTGTTCGGGGCTCATCGAACTCTTATCACAATCCATACCTACATCCATTGAAGGTCAAGCACATTTGCACATTTGTTGCCCTCATCATTCTCAAAACATTTGCTTTCTACTTGAGCCCTTGGTATCAGCTCCTCATTTTTTCCCTCCCTCCCAACTTTCCCACCCTCATGAATCCTTGATAATTTATAAGTCATTACTATTTTTTCATATCTTACAATGTCTCCCTTCACCTACTTTCCTGTTGTATGTCCCTCAGGGAGGAGGTTATATGTAGATCCTTATAATCTTTTCTACTCCACCTTACCTCCACCCTCTGGTATCGCTATTTTAACCACTGGTCCTGAAGGGATCATCTGTCCTGGATTGCCTGTGTTTCTGGTTCCTATCTGTACCAGCGTACATCCTCTTGCTGGATTTGTAAGGTAGAATTGGGATCATGATAGTGGGTGGGAGGAAGCATTTAAGAATTAGAGGAAAGTTGTATGTTTCATCATTGCTACACTACACCCTCACTGGCTTATGTCCTCCCGCAACCATTCTGTAAGGTGATGTCCAGTTGCCTACAGATGGGCTTTCAGTCCCCAATCAGCACTCCACTCATTTACAATAAGATTTTTTGGTCTTTGATGTCTGATACCCTATCCCTTTGACACCTCATGGTCCCACAGGCTGGCGTTCTTCTTCCACGTGGGCTTTGTTGCTTCTGAGCTAGATGGCTGCTTGTTTACCTTCAAGCTGTTTAGACCCCAAATGCTATATCTTTGATAGCCAGGCACCATCCGCTTTCTTCACCACATTTGCTTATGCACCCATTTGTCTTCAGTGATTATGTCAGGAAGGTGTGTGTCATGGAATGCCAATTTAATAGAACAAAATGTTCTTACATTGAGGAAATACTTGAGTGGAGACAGGGCAGGCATTCAGTGGAGGGGTCTGAGGGCCCAGCTCTAATCCCAACTACGTGGACAGCTGCCCCTGCCCCCAGAATAATTTACTTTAGAGGACAGCTCGGAAGCTGCAGATTCGGGAGAGGGACATGTCTGATCAGAGCAAATAAAGGGGAAGGAAGAGTGGAGCCCATCCTGGCCCACCAAGCCTGGGGGATGATATCCCCACTCAGAACAGCCAATGCACAGAGTGAACCATATGGCTGGTCCCACTATGAGACATGATGTCCCTAACTGACCCATGGCCCTATGGGGGACAACACTGGAGACACACTGTTGGGATTGGCCCACACTGAGGCAAAACACTAAGCGCGGGCGGCAGAACAGCAGTGGGAGCAGAGCAGGGAGGTCCTGAGGGAGTGCCAAGGGTAGACTTTGGGGCCAGAGCATGGCATCGGACTAGACTGGAGGACACTCCTAGAGTTCAACAAGCAGACCTTGAACTATTTACAGCTTTTTCTTTTTAAATTTTTATTTATTTATTTAGTATTTTTGTTGTTGTCATTTTGTTTCCTTTTGTCGCTTTGTTTTGCTATGTCTTGTTTTTTTGTGTGTGCATAGTATTATCTCTGCACGTCTATCTAGATAAGATAGGCTGGATGAACAGTCTGGAGGCAAAAACAATGGGACTGATGGTTTCAGGGGGACATGGGAGAGGTGGAGGTTCAGGAAAGGAGGTGGTGTTAACCAACCCAGGGACAAGGGACCAACAAGTGATCCAAAATGAGTGGCAAGGAGGGTGTGAGAGGTCTGGTAGTGATTGATTAAGGGCAATGTAATCAAGAGAAATTAACTGAAACCCAAATGAAGGCTGAGCATGATAGTGGGACAAGAGGAAAGTAACAGGAAATAGAGGAAAGAACTGGAGGCAAAGGGTATTTATAGAGGTCTAAATACTGGCATGCACATATGTAAATATATTTAAATATGATGATGGAGAAACAGATCTACCCATCCCAGTTTTTTTATAAGCTCAGCTTATCTGTGTCAATATGACTAAAGGCTAAAACTCTATGCTAATCAACTTTTGGCCCCTCTCATTGCTACACAAATGCATTAATGCTTTCACTCAGGGGGCTTCATTACAGGGCTGCACACTGAGTCTGCTGTTTTCATTGCTATCTGTGCTTTACAGTCACTGACTGTAAAATTTTGTCATGTCTTAACTACAAAGTTAGTATTTATGAGCCTATCTCAGTAACTTTTCTGAGAATGAGGTAGTTATTAAAAAAGGAAAAAAATAAGTGGGTTTTAGTTAGTCATTATTAATGTAAACCACAATGCAATTCAATGTAAAAAGTCACAAAATTTTATTATAGTCGTATACTCTAAGAAAGATTACATTGAAGCAATGTGCAAGTATATCATGTATTATTTTAAAATTGATAAAGATTACTAGGGATTCTGAGCCTGGGAAAATGGAACACAAGTCATTTTAATCTTGTCTTTACATACAAGTTTGATAATTTTTATGCAGCATGATTTTCACATTAACATTGCCTTTGGAATAATTCATTAAAATATTATTAATCATTATTGCTTTTTTTTTTTTGGTAACCAACTCAAAGTTCACCCGTCTTGTCCCTGAAAACCTTGCCCTTCAGTTAACCTAACCCCTGGAACACCCTCCTTGCCTTCCATGTAATTAACTAGGAGGACCAGTGAAGACCTCCCTCTGTAAGTCACTATCATGGTAGGTCACACTTGCCTTCTCAAACTGCTCAATGATGAGGAGTGTCACTATGTACTTTCAGAGATTCAGATAGAACTGCTTATTCTTAGTGACAATGACAGAGGTAGAATAAGAAGTTCTACATGATATCTCTACATTAATACATAGTAAAACCCCTTGCCATAAAGTCCATTCTGAATCAGAAAATTCCTTTTGGGTTTCTAAGACTATAACTCTTAAAGGGAGAAGATCCCTCATCTTTTTCCACAAACCTTGAAGTTTGCTAGCAATACTTAAGACAATGTGCCACTAGGAATCCGTAGCCATAATGAGAGAAACTTTTATTAAATATCTTCTCTGGATGTTTATAAAAATACCATAAGGATAAATTACTTGAAGAAAAGTAAACAGATATGCCACATATAAACTCTTTAAACATTATTTATTTTAATAATGCAATTATAAATAATAATTAATAGAACAATACAGTAATTCCAGATCTATTAACCTTGCACATTGAAAGTATTATTATCATTGATTAAGAAAGAAAATTAATATTAAACTCAAAATCATTTCATAAAATTCCAGGATGATATAAAAAATACTACTTGTGAAATGGAGACTCTTCTATTGAAAAATTGTCCACACAATTTAAACAAACACTGTGTATATCAATATATAAAAATTTTTAATGTGACAAGTGAGTTTGCTTCTTGCTGGCTAACTTATTTGGTTTAGGTTGGATAGATAATATTGCTATTTGCAAAAGGTAATGCAAATTTAAGTATTATGTGAATTGTTATATTAATACAGTAAAGAAAGTATTCTCTCTCAAAAGTATCTTGACAGGAGTGGGAACAGAGATATAAAGGTAATACTAGCACCCTCAAGGCATTTATCTTAAATTCTTATCTAAAATGAGGCAGATAATGCTATGCATTCAAATTTCATAATCAATTCCTCCAGAGTAAGCCATTCTAATAAACTGTCCTATGAAATGATAAAACCAAGTCAGACTAACCTCATTGATCTCAAGCCGATTCTGACTCTCAGTGACCTTACAGGACAGAGTAGATCTGTCCTATGAGGTTTACAAAACTCTAAATCTTTACAGAAGCAGAGTGCCAGTTTTCCCCTGTGTTGTGACTGGTAAGCTTGTAACATTACCCTTTGGATTATCATTTGGAATCCTTTACCTAAATTATAGCTTACTTGACATGACCTATTACTGAAAGAGCCCTGGCAGTGTAGCAGTTTACTCCTTGAGTTGTGAGCCACAAGGTTAGCAACTCAAGCCACCAGCTCGCTCTGCAGAAGAAAGATGAGACTCTCCCCTCATAAAAATTTACAGTCTCAGAAACCCAAAGGGACCGTTCTACTCTGCCAATAGGGTCACTGCAGGTCAGAATTGACTCAAGGGTAGTGTGTTTAACTTTAGAGTTTATTTTTGTAAGAGATTGATTCTGGGTTAATTTATTTCTTCTGAGTGGAACACCTGTTGATGGAAAGTAGAAGCTAATAAATGAATCTGGTGAGGTGTTTGGAAATATCTCTTGGCAGATATACAATACAAGAACATCACCTTGTTTTATGAATAATCCCAGTTCTTTTTGTCATCCGATGCCATCATCTCAGTTCTTCATAATAAGTAGCAAAACAGAATAAAACACGGCCAGGTACTGTGCCATTCACACCACAGTTTCTATCTTTGAATCCATGGTGGCAGTCACTGTGTCAAACTCTCTCCCTAAAGGGCTCTCCCTTTTTCTCAGACCCTTTGGCTTCCCAAGCATGCTGGTCATCTAGAGGCACCGGTCCCTCTAGATAACAGGCCCAACGTACCTGAGAGAAAGTCTTCCTATCCTCCCTTCCGAGGAGCATATTGGCTGTACTTTTTCCAAAGCAGATTGACTCATTCTTTCAACAGTTCTTCATTGACTGTTAGGAGTCCACCAGAGGCACTTCAAAAGGAAGACCTGGAGATGTTCTTCTGAGATTTCTCCCTCTCTCTCTGTGTGTTTCTCTCTCACTGTTGTCAAGTCACTTCACTCATGGTGCTACAAAGTTGTTGAAAACCTTACGGAGTACAATTTTATTTTAAAATGCAACAGATGTGTATGTATTCCAACAAAAGGTAACAATTTCCCTTCTTTTGTTTTGGTTGTTAAATAATGGAATTACATCATATGGTATTGTTCTTCCAAGCATTTTTTGCCTTTAGATTTTAATCTGCACTGAAGAGTAGATTGAATTTTTTTTCTATTTCATGGAAGTATTAAGAGCTCAAAAAGAAAAAAGAAATTAAAAAATAAGGAATATAGCTGTACAATTCACTTATTTAAACTCTTAGAGTTCATTCTGTTTTACAAACTTTTTAAAATCATTCTTCAGGGGCTCATACAACTTTTATCACAATCCATACATACATCAGTTGTGTAAAGCACATTTGTACATTCATTGCCCTCATCATTCTCAAAACATCCGCTCTCCACTGAAGTCCCTGGCCTCAGTTCCTCATTTCCCCCCACTCTGCCCTCACTCATGAACCCTTGATAATTTATAAATTATTATTTTCTTATATCTTGCCCTGTCTGAAGTCTCCCTTCACCCACTTTTCTGTTGTCCATCCCCCAGGCAGGAAGTTATATGTAGATCTTTGTAATCAGTTTCCCCTTTCCAACCCAGTTCACCCTCCCTCCACTCTCCCAGTATCTCCACTCACACCGCTGGTCCTGAAGGGATCATCCCCCCTGGATTCCCTGTGTTTCCAGTTCCTATATGTACCAGTGTACATCCTCTGGTCTTGCCAGATTTGTAAGGTAGAATTGAGATCATGATAATGGGTGTGGAAGAAGCATTTAGGAACTAGAGGAAAGTTGTATGTTTCATCATTGCTACATCGCACCCTTTGGCATTCCCTGGGGATCTTGCTGCTCCATTCCCTTGCTGTTCTGTTGCACCCCCTTAGTGTTTTGCCTTGATGTGGCGGGATCAGATCAGTTGCAATTCCCACACTGTGTCTCCATTATTGTCTACTGTAGGGCTATGGGTCAGTGAGGGATGTCGTGTCTCATAATAGGGCCGGCCATGTCGTATTCTCAGTGGACTGGCTTCTCTGAGTGGAAACATTGTCCTCAAGACCTGGTGGGCCAGGATGTGCTTCACTCTCCGCTCCCCACCCCCTTTCATCTGCTCCCATGTGCTCCGATCAGATATGTCCCTCTCCCAGAGCTGCAAATTCAGTGCCACCCTCTTAAATAGATTCTTTTGGGGAAGGGAGGGGCAGGTGTCCACGTAATTGTGTGTCTGCAACCCATTACTTTTTTATTATTATTAATTAAAAATTTTCCCATTTCCCACCTCCTACTTAGTTGGCTACCCTGTGTTGGGTCTGGTCCATGCCATACTACCCGGTCCTCACCCAGGAATGTTTGTATACAGTAGCTTTTTCCATTTTGCATTTTTTATAAAGCTTACCTCAGTGGACTCAGGTTGTACTTGTCCTTTCATGCTTGGCTTACTTTGCTTAGCATAATTTCCTCCAGTTCTTCCCATGAAGTGATGTGCTTCATACATTCATGAATGCTTTTTAGTGATGTGTAGTACTTCATTGTATATAGGTAACACAGCTTTTCAATCATTCGTCAATTGATGGAAAATTGGGTTGTTTCCAACTCCTTGCAATTGTGAACTGTGCTGCAATGAACACTGGAGTACAGATGTCTGGCCTTGGTTTCTTTTTTTCCTCTTCTGGGTATAAGCCCAGTAGGGGGATTGCTGGGTCGTATGGTAGCTCAACTTCCAGCTATTTTAGAAATCACCAAACCAATTTCCATAGTGGCTGTACATACCTACAAGCCCACCAGCAGTGGGTGAGAGTTCCTGTCTCCCCACAGCCCCTCCAACCCTTGTTGGTTTTACATTTTGTTGAATTGGGCTACCATTGAGGGTGTTAGGTGGTACCTCATTGTTGTTTTAATTTGCATTTCTCTTATGGCTAAAGATCAGGAACATTTTCTCATGTGTTTGTTGGCCATTTGGATTTCTGCCCCTGTGAAACTTCTGTTCAGGACGTTTGCCTACCTCCTCAGTGGGCAGTTAATTGTTTTCTTTTTGGAAGCTAGCAGAGTATTGTAGATTTTGGTATTAAGGCCTTTGCCTGATGTGTAATTGCTAAAGATGTTTTCCCAGTCCGTGGACTCTCTTGTTACTCTCTTGGTGAATTTTTTTGGTGTACGCAGGTGTTTTATCTTCAGTATATCCCATTTGTCAATTTGTGCCTCCTCGTGTTTGTGTCCTTCCCTATTTCTGATAGCCTATGTATTCCCTGTAACAAACTTCTCAAGTTGGTCCCAATTCCCTCATTGATGGCCCTAATAGTTTGGGGTTTAACTTCAAGGTCTGTGATCCACCTTGAATTTATTCTTGTGCATGAAGTGAGATAAGGGTCTTGCTTCATTTTTCTGCAGGTAAATATCCATTTTTTTTCCAGCACCACTTGTTAAAGAGGGCATCTGTTTCCCATTGGATATTTTTTGGGTCCTTATCAAAAATCAGTTGTTTGTATGCAGATGATTTTATTTCTGGGTTTTCAGTTCTTTTCCATTGGTCTGAGTATTTGTCATTGTACCAATACCATGTGGTTTTGACAACTGTGTCTGTATAGTAGATGCTAAAGTCAAGTAGAGCAAGCCCTCCCACTGCGTCCTTCTTGAGGAGTTCTCTGCTAATTATGGGCTTCTTCCCTCTCCATAAGAAGATGGTAATCAGTTTTACATTTCTCTGAAGAAAGATGAGGGTAATTGTATCGGGATTGCATTAAGCTTATATAGTGCCTTAAGCAGAACTGACATCCACGACCATGGAATATTCTTCCATTTGTTGAGGTCACTCTTGGTTTCTGGTAATAGTGTTCTGTAGTTTTCCCCATATAGATCTTTTGTTCTTTTAGTCAGGTATAACCCTAGATATTTCAATTTGTGTTTGGCTATTATGAAGGGTTCCACTTTTTTTGATCTTCTCTTCTGTGGTCTTATCCGATGTGTATAGCAGTCCGATGGACTTGTTTGTTGATCTTGTATCCTGCCACTCTGCCAAACTCCTCTTTTGCTTCCAGTACTCCCCTTGTGGAGCTTTTGGGTTTTTCCATATGTAAAATCATGTCATCTGCAAATGATAGTTTCATCTCTTTCTTCCCCAGACGAATATCTTTGAAGTCTTTTCTTTGCCTGATGTTGTTATCTAAAAACCTCCAGCAAGATATTAAATAAGAGTGGGGACAAGGGGCATCCTTGTCTGGTCCCCTTTTTCAGTGCGATTGTGCTAGTCTTTACTCCACTGACTACCACGTTGGCTGTTGGTTTTTCATATAAATCTTGTATTGTCTAGAGGAATTTTCCTTCCATTCCTATCTTCTCAAGTGTCTTAAACAGGAATTGGTGTTATATGTTGTTGAACGCTTTTTCTGTATCTATCAATATTATCGTGTGGTTCTTATAGTTTTTCATGTCAATGTGGCAAATGGTACCAATGGTCTTTTGTATGCTGAACCATCTCTGCATCCCTGGTATGAATCCCACTTGATCATGGCGATTTATTTGTTTTATATACTTTTGTATTCTATTGGTCTCTATTATGTTACGGATTTTTGCATCGATGTTCATTAGGGATGTTCATCCGTAGTCCTCGATTCTTTTGGGATCCTTGCCTGTTTTTGGTATGAGAGTTATACTAACTCATAGAAGGAGTTGGGGAGTTTGCCGTCTTTTTCTATATTTTGGAAGAGTTTGTGTGGGATTGATGTTAGTTCTTCCCTCAATGCTTGGTAGAATTCTCCAGTAAAGCCAACTGGCCCAGGGTTTTTTTGTTGTTGTTGATGTTGTTGTTGGTAATCCCTTAATAACCTTGTCTATTTCTTCTCTTGTTATAGGTCCGTTGAGGTTTTTTACATCCTTTGGGGACAGTCTAGAGAGGGATTGTTTTTCCAAGAATTAGTCCATGTCTTCCAAGTTACTGAATTCATTGGAGTATAGTCCGTCCTAGTACTGTGAAATTCTTTTGATTTCGTTAGGGTCTGTTGTAATGGCCCCTCTCTCATCCCTCATTCTCGCTATTGAAATTGTCGCCTCCTTACTTTGGTGAGGTTTGCCAGTGGTCTGTCAATTCTGTTTATCCTTTCAAAGAACCAACTTTTAGCAACATTAATTTCTCCCATAGTTTTCTTATTTTCCCTCTCCTGAATCTCAGCCTTGATTTTTAATATTTCTTTCTTTCACTATTAGTAGGAATGTCCTGCTGACTGCTCTAGTTGTTGTAAATTTTCTTCCAGCATATCAATCGTGAGTCTCTCTTTCTTTCTCAGGTGTGTATGTATTGCTATGAGAATTCCTTTGATAACTGCCTTTGCTGTGTCCCATAATTTTTGGTACATCATGTGCTCATTCTTTTTGGTTTCTAAAAATGTCTTAATTTCATCTCTGATTTGAGCCAGTATGCACTCTTTTTGAAATAGAGTTATTCATCTTCCAATTGTTTGCTCTTGTTTTCTTCATCTTCCTTTTGTTGGTTTCTAGCCTTATGGCACAGTAGTCATAGAGAGAGGTCTGTACGATATCAATTTGCTTAAAATTATACACATTCACCTTATGCCCCAGCATGTGGTCTATCTTTGAATATGTGCCATGAGGACTTGAAAGGAATGTGATTTTCTTTTGTATTTGGGTGAAAAGCTCTGTAAATATGTATCAGGTCAAATTGTCTAATTGTAGTGTTTAGGTCTCTAGCCTCACTGTTGAGTTTTTTCCCTGTGATCTATCTTTTTCAGAGAGAGGTATATTGAAGTCACCCATAATAATTGTTGAGACTATGATTTCTTTTTTCATTTTTTGGAGTTTTTGGTTGACATATTCAGCGGGTCTCTCATTTGGGGAATATATGTTACAATACTTAGTGGTTCTTTGTCTACCATTCTCCTGAGCATTACATAGTGTCCCTCCTTATCACTTTTTTTGGTTTGCAATTTGAGGTCAATTTTATCTGAGATTAGGATTGCAACCCTTGCTTCTTTTGAAGTGTTCTTTGCTTCGTATGCCTTTCTCCAGTCTTTGATTCTCAGCCTATTTTTGTCTTAACCTTGAGATTTGTCTCCTGTAGGCAGCAGATTGATGGGTTGTGTTTTCTAAGCTAGTCTGCTAGCCTCAGTCTTTTAATACCTGAGTTCAGTCCATTGAATTCAGGGTTATCTTCTCCATCTGCGGATTCTGTGATGTCATTTTATACTTTTTGTGTTGGATGTTTTTATATCTTCCTTTCTTATTGGTATGTTGTGCATGTGTGTGTGTGTATGTGTGTCATTCTTGACATCTTTCCATCCTCAAGCCAATGCTGTCTTGGGGTCTGTTTTCTCTTTGTTGCCCTCTGGGTGAGGTTCTTCTATGTGGTGGTCTCTTATTTATGCTTGGTGAGTGCTGTTCTTCTGCCCATATTGGGTCAGCAAGGATATTTTGTAGGGCTGGGTTTCTTCCAATGTATTCTTTGAGTTTTTCCTTGTCTAGGAAGACTATTACATCTCCATCTATCTTGATCAATAGTTTGGCTTTGTAGAGTATTCTTGGGTTTTCGTTGTTTTCCTTCAATTTTTGGAATATGTTATTCCACTCTCTCCTCTTCTTCATAGCTTCTGCTGATAGGTCTGAGCATATTCTTATTTGAGAACTTTTATATGTGATTGCTTGTTTTTGCCTAGCTGCTCTCATGATTTTCTCCTTTTCCTCAAAGTTGGATAGTTTAAGTTTATGTGCCTTGGTGACCTCTTATTGGGATTCAGTCTAGCTGGTGTTCTTTCAGCTTCCTGAATGGTTGCCTGGTTTTCATTCATTAACCTGGGAAAGTTTTCCTCCAAGAATTTTCTCACTATTGTTGCAGATGTCTTCTTTGTTATTCTTCCTCCGGTAAGCCAATAATTCTAATGTTGTTCTTCTTCATAGCATCAGACATTGCTCTTAGGTTTTCTTCAGCTTCTCTATTGATCTTATTAGATTTTTGCTTTCATTTGTTAACGTCTGTTTGCTGTCCTCCAAATCACTGATGCGATTTTATGCTTCCTCCAGTCGGTTCTCGAGGTCCGTGTGTCTGCTACTGGTTTTTGTTATCTCCACCCTATGCTTCTGTATTTCCCTTTGGTGTATGGACTTTATCTCCTCTATTTTTTCATCCTTTTTCTGTATTGTTTCCTTCATATCCTATATGACTCCAAGCAACATTCTGAAAATTTCTTTCTGTGACAGTTCAAAGTGTGCTTCTTTTATGCATGTCCAGTTTTCAAGATAGCTTCTGCCATTGCTTTTTGTTTTTCCTGTTTTTTTAAAAAACATTTTATTAGGGACTCATACAACTCTTATCACAATCCATACATACACATACATCAATTGTATAAAGCACATCTTTACATTCTTTGCCCTAATCATTTTCAAAGTATTTGCTCTCCACTTAAGCCCTTTGCATCAAGTCCTCTTTTTCTCCCTCCCTCCCCACTCCCCCCTCCCTCATGAGCTCTTGATAATTTATAAATTATTATTTTGTCATATCTTGCCCTATCTGGCGTCTCCCTTCACCCCCTTTTCTGTTGTCCGTCCCCCGGGGAGGAGGTCACAAGTAGATTCTTGTAATCGGTTCCCTCTTTCCAACCCACTCACCCTCTACCCTCCCAGTATTGCCACTCACACCCCTGGTCCTGAAGGTATCATCCACCCTGGATTCCCTGTGCCACCAGTTCCCATCTGCACCAGTGCACAACCTCTATCCTATCCAAACTTGCAAGGTAGAATTCGGATCATGGTAATGGGGAGAAGGGTGAGCAGGGGAGAAGGAAGCATTTAGGAACTGGAGGAAAGCTGTATTCTTTATCAGTGCTACGTTGCACCTTGATTGACTCATCTCCTCCTCTAGACCCTTCTGTGAGGGGATCTCCAGTGGCCGACAAATGGGCTTTGGGTCTCCACTCTACACTTCCCCCTCCATTCACTACGGTAAGATTTTTTTTTTATGATGCCTTATACCTGATCCCTTCGACACCTCATGGTCGCTCAGGCTGGTGTGCTTCTACTATGTGGGCTTTGTTGCTTCTGAGCTAGAAGGCCAGTTGTTCACCTTCAAACTTTAAGACCCCAGACACTATCTCTTTTGATAGCCGGGCACCATCAGCTTTCTTCGCCACATTTGCTTATGCACCCTTTTGTCCTTAGCGATCATATTATGGAGGTGTGCAGCCAATGATATGAGTTTTTGTTCTTTGATGCCTGATAACTGATCCCTTCGGAACCAAGTGATCACCCAGGCTGGTGTGTTCTTCCATGTGGGCTTTGTTGTTTCTGAGCTAGATGGCTGCTTGTTTATCTTCAAGTCTTTATGACCCCAGTCGCTATCTCTTTTGATAGCTGATCTCCTGTTTTGTTTTGTTTTTTCATTGAGGTCATTGGACCTGATGGCTGTTTAAGTTGCATTGTTTTAGAGGAATCAGGTGCCAATATCCAGAGAGTTGAAGAGCACTGGCTCTCTCTGGGAGCCATGTAAGAATGCGTCTTCAAACTGCCTACAACTAATTTCACCATGGATTTAACCTACCCCTTTATCCTCCTGTGGCTTCACTGTCATGGTCATGCCCAAGAATGCTGGTGGATTTCCTGCTTTGGTGTTGTGGAGGTTGGGTAAAGGTTCCTGCAGCATCTTGGAAGGGCTTAATATTTATCACTATATTTTGGATTAGAAATTTTTAAAGAACAGAGAATATATTTACTCATTTTACTAGAGTAAAGCACATACTATATTTGACCCAATTTGCAATTTGTGTCTATTATTCACTGTCAGGGAGTCAATGTGGACTCACAGCTACTGTGTAAGATAGGGCAGAACTGTCCAAGTAACTTTCCTGTACTGGAACTGTTAAAGGGTGTAGAAATTCCTGTCTGCCTCCCACTGAGCTGCTGGTTTCAAATTGCTAACCTTTCAGATCACAGACAAAAGTGTAACCACTATGCCACCAGGCCTCCTTTGCTTCTGTCCGGTTTCTGAAATCTAGGATACATAACAGAACTAGCAATCTTATTTTTCCTGCATCGTAAAACAATGATTGATTTGTCACGCTAACACAACAACAATAATAGCAGCAAAACTTCACATGATAAAAAATGGAGGAGGGACTCACTTTAGAGAAGGATTTAATAGTGAAATAAATCATCCTTCTTCCATTTTCTAATTGTGCTGATCAGAATCTCACATCACCATTCAAGAAGTATAGGATGGGAGGCACAATGTTTGTGATCTCCTTCTGACTTTCATTTCATACCCATCATGGTAACGAGGAGGAACAAGACAGGGACAATGTCTCCAAATAGAAAACTCAGGAGACAGCAAGAAAGAGAGAGAACTGCCTTTTAGTCTTTCCTCAGTTTCAAATCACCTACACAGGGATGTG
This sequence comes from Tenrec ecaudatus, assembly GCF_050624435.1. Lineage (NCBI taxonomy): Eukaryota > Metazoa > Chordata > Mammalia > Afrosoricida > Tenrecidae > Tenrec > Tenrec ecaudatus. The sequence continues at coordinate 65,522,164 of NC_134545.1, forward strand.
ACTTCACAGTAAAAATCACCCCTAGTGGCACAGTGGGTTTTGCATTGGCAGTGACACAGGAGGAGAGAACAGACATCTGCTCCCATTTAGGATTATAGTCGAGGAAGCTCTATGGTGCATTTGGACTCTGACCTTGGTGGTCACTGTGAGTCCATATGAAGCCAATGATCACAGGAACCATGGCTTTTAGTTCAGAAACATAACACATTAGCCAGCTAATCCAGGTTAACTTTGACAGTGATACTGAGTAGGCAGCACATATTCTGGATATAATGTAATGATAATGACATTTTTTTAACCTCTGTGGTCTCTTTTTCTCCAGACCCATAAATTCAGTCTACTCCCAAGAAAAATAGCAAGCAGTTCTCCAACAGGTGACATAGCCCATGAATTCTGCAACTTCATGTTGACCTACACCCTGTTCAGAGAGTATGAGTTCACTGACAAAATGCTTGGGTTTGACATCATTGCAGTTCATTGTCAAGCGCCCGCCACAATCACAAACTCAAAAGCATTACCTTTGAGTAAAGCTGCTCTAAGCAGAACACATCAGACAGACCACCGTGTTTCATTCTTGGAACCTAAAGCTACGTGAGAACTATATTTGTGAGCAAGATCAGGTATCAAAGGGACAAATAGAAAAACAAACAAAACACCAGTAATACTGCCCTTCCAAACCACTAATTACTCTGATCTTTGGAGTATGACATCGATGTCTTCTCTCTCTGCCTGCCGAGTATTCAGGGGTCAGTCTGAGGTAGGGCACCGGCAAGCATTCTCTCACCTACCTTTCTCTCCCTGGAGGGAAACCTATGAAATGGCTGTCGAAATGTGGTCTCCTCTTTTCTGCAAAAACAAAATTCACTTCCATCAAATCTGCTCTTGTCCCTTTAAAATTAGGGACAAATGATTATTTTACTCCAGAGGTCTGAATGTAAGAATCATTCGCATACATACTTGGTCATGTAACTCAATAGAAAAGGACCCAACAGGCCCCTTTCTATTACATTCTGAGTTTGAGCATTTCATTGATCAGTGCCAGCCTGGAAAGAAATAGTTCCATGAGTTGTAGAAAAATGCTACTTATAATAAAAGTCATTATTGGAATAAAGACCACTTCCATGTCCCAAGATGCCTCAATTACTGATGGATTACCTGACCGAGAAAATCATCTGAAAACAAAAGAGCAAGGTCTTTGAACACCTCTTTCTCTTATTTATACAAATTCTGATTTTAAGATGTAGAAATATATGGATTAAAGAAAAATGGAAAATGATCTTGTTTGGAAGTTATGAAACACCTCGGGAAAGCCGATTCCTTTTAGATAAAAGGTGTCTTGGCAAATTTGTACTGTATTTGTGAATCAAATCAGGGTGATGACTCAATCCGGGGCTAAAAGCAGTAATACATCGCCTGGAATCCCTTGAGTCGTAAACCGCGGTGACCTAGTACTGAATGCATGCATGCAGTTCTGACTTTGCTTAATTCGGCATTGCATGTCAGCACAAATGCCACGGTTTCTCAGTCACCCATGACGGGGTCCTGTTCTCCACGGTGCCATTAGCACTGTGTTCTTAGATTCAGCCACCCTTCGCCCCGAGAGCAGTGAGCATCAGCCGAGCTATTGAGGTGAGGGCCAGGGCGCCCTGCCTCAGAGATTTGTAGCATGCTTGGCTGGATCTTGAGGGAATGGGCTTTGGATTAGTTCCTATACCCAAAGGAGTAAAGCAAATGAGTCCTTTCAGGAGGCCACTTTGACTGTGTGCTCCGTGGCCAGTGCTACTTTCATTGCTGTCCTTTTTGCATCAGGTTGCTGCCAGCCTCTACATCGGGGGACACCATCGATACTTGTCATCTGGGTGCAAACAGACGTGTTTCTACTGGCCTTGTACAGTCCAGGCTGAAGGACAGATAGTTTTTCTATAACCTTTTGATGCTTCCTGGAATCCCGTTTAAGTGCTGCATCCAACATCAAAGTTGTGCTCCGTCCCACCTTCCCATGTCAATCCTTGCTGTATTTGCCAGTTCTCATCTTCCAGTGGTGAATGAAAGTGACCAGGGGAAGCACCGAGTTCAGTAGTAAAAAGGATTGGCAGGTATCTAGCTCCCCTGTGATGGGAGAAAGTCTGGTCTTGACCATCTTACTGTCAAATCCAACACCATTTTATACCCATAGTTTCAGCAAAATAAGCAGTGATGGAACAAAAACTTAACAATTATTTCAGTGCAGTCAATTTGAGGATTAAGAGTGTTGGGGTGGAGTCTAGTCTGTCAATCAGGATACAGCCAATGAGGTCTCTGTGTGGGCATGGCCTTCTCCTTGGGATTCTGGGAATTCCTTTATTCCCTCCTTTGAGGTGGGATACATTCTTTCTCTCCTCTCACTTCCTTGGAGACTCTCTACTGACAAGGCTAACTCCCTGCAAGACAACCCTGTGGAGAAGACACATGGAGGGAGGCTGATGGAGCCAGACCTCTAGAGCTGGCGAAGCCACATGGAGACTGCTGAAATGCTTACAATGCCAATGAATCCTACCCACTGACCTGTGATCTTTCTGCATTCGGCATCATTGCATGTATTTCCTGAGTATGAAGAGGACTTTATAGATTGGTATTAGACAGATGGGCTAATATAGGACTTATGGACTTGATATGGACTGGGCTGAGATGATTTCTCAATATTCAATTGCTCTGGTATATAAAGCTCTTTCTTATACACATATGCGTGTCCATGAATTTGTTTCTCCAGTCTATCCAGACTAATACTGGAACACAGGTAGCAGAGTGGATTAGATTGCTAGCCAAAAGATAGACAATTCAAATCCAGGAATTGTTCTTCAGGAGAAGATATTCCAGCCTGCTCCATAAAAAATATATAATTTAGGAACTCGTATGGAGCGGTTCTACTCTGTCATAAAGAATCGCTGCGTTGGAATCAGTTTGATGGCACTGGGTTGAGTAGTACAGTGGGTAAATGTTCAGCTGTGAACTGAAAGATGAGTGTTGGAACCCACCAGTCTGTCCATGGGAGAAAACTGTGGCAGTCTGCTTCCTCAATGATTTACGGCCTTGGAAAACATATGGTGCAGTTCTATTCTGTCCTTTAAAGCATGACTTATACTGTGGGTCACAACCCCATAGGCTATTGCATAACTGAATATAGACCTGATGAGAAATTTGGACATAGTAAAAGGTTTCTGAACGAGCAACAATCAAAACATAATTCAAAAGTAAGCACTTAGTGAATCCAAGGAGTTTTTGGCAGCGCTTGTAAAAACTGGCTATTTTCAAGTTGCAGATTTCTTTGCCATTGGGAAGATTTTAAGAAGTCCTGAGTCAGATTCAATTTGAAGGCAATGGGTCTCACTGGGTAATTATAGAAGCCAAAATATGGGTTACTCTTGGAGAATAGTCACTGGCATTGAGCCAGGGAAATAAATGAAATAGAGAAGTGCTATATATGGGTGGTGGTTTCATGACAAATAGATGCAGGAAGGAGCCTGGAGCCTGGTGGCTTACTGGGCTTTTCAGTGAACTTCTAACTACAAGGACAGTTGTTTGAACCCACTAATCACTCCATTGGAGAAAGATGAGGTTGTCTGCTCCCCTTTGTGTAGGAAACCCAAAGGAGCAGTTCTACTTTGTCCATTGGGCTATGAGTCAGAATTGATTCAATGGTAGTTAAGTTTAGTTAAGTTTAAATAAGGATGAGTTATTTGTACTCACAATGCAAAAGTTATTTAAGTATGTTTACCAATGTTTGCACATTTTACTATTTGAAAATAATTTGAAAATTTCAAATATTGGTATTTGAAAATACAACTCAATAAAATTCCCTGGAAATACATAAATCCCCCAAAACAAACAAACAAACAAACAAACAAACAAACAAACAAACAAAAAACAACAACCCCAAATCTTGATAAAGCAATGAGCATGGTGGCTCTGATAGCCACTAGTGAGATTACTGTGTTATCCTAAAGAGTTTTGTTTGTTTGTAAGAGTGCTATCTAATTTCTTTTTATGAGAATCTCTCACTAGTAGCCATTAAGGAAATATTTCTTCCAGATCTCTGGGGGAAACTTTAGCTATCTCTGGTGGTGATAACCAGTACTGGACTCTTAGCCTCAAGGTCAGCCATTCAAACCCACCAATGGTTCCTGTAAAGATTTATAGTTTTGCTATGGGTTATAATGGATTCGATGGCAGTGATTTGGCTGTGTTTCATAACCAACTTATTACATATTGGCAATGCATGAAAATTCCAAGTTTTTCTATATCTTTGCAAAGTTTAGTATTGTTTGTCATTTTATTTCAGCCTCTCTGGGGGTTGTTTACATGTTGAATATTTTAGATTTAATTTGTCATTGTTAAAAATAATGCTGCAAAGCACTACCATGTATACTTGTGATGTATTTGAACATTCTCCTATATGAAGTACCTGTTAAATTTGGCCCATATTTTGCCTCTATTGACTTGAAGGAGTTCTTTTCAAATTCTGGCTATGACCCCTTCATGGATATATGCCATGCCAGTATCTTCTTCATTCTTTGAATTGTCTCTTTACTCCACATTGGTTTATATCATTGTATTTCTTTGTTAGTTGTTAAGTAGCCTTGAGTTGCTGTCTACTTCCATGGATTTTATGAGCAACAGCAGAAAATGCTGCCCTGGTTCTGTGCCTTCTTCATAGTCATTCCTGTTCAAAGCTTGTCGCAGCCCCATTGTCCACCTACCTCACTGATGATCTGTCTCTTGTGCTAGCCCTCGGCTTTATGGGATATGATGTCCTTCTCTAGGAACTGGTCCTTTCTGACCTAAGGCGTGTCTAATAAACCTAAATGTAAGTTCTCTCCATATTTGTGTCTAAAGAGCATTTGGTTGTGCTTCTTCTATTCTTCTAAGATTGATGTGTTTGTTCTTTAGGAACTCTATGAAGAATATTCAATATTATTTATCAACATCATGATTCAAATGCACCAATGATTCTTTGGTGCTCCTTATTCATAGTCCAGCTTTCACATTTATATGAAGTGATTAAAAATACCAAGACTTGAATCAGGTGGACTTGGTCCTCAAAGTGACATTGCTCCTTAATGCTAAAGAGCAGCCCAAATTCAACATTTCCTTTGATTTCTTGACGATTGTTCTTATGGTTCTAGACTATACAGTCAAGTAAAATAAAATATTTGTCAATTTAATATTTTCTTCTCTTAATAAGGTTATGCTTCTTGGTTCAGTTGTGAGGAATTTGATTTTGATTATGTTGAGATACAGTCCACATTGAAGACTGTAGTCTTTGATCTTCGGTGCCCACTTTTGAGAATATGAAAATGATTAATAAAACAAGCTTAACTTTCAATTTGGCATTCCATTAATGGGCATTCTGACATAGTAAAACATGTTGATATTTGATTCTGATTTTTAGATTAGCTATGGAAGGTGATTCTAGTAAATTTCTGCTTTATATACTCCCTCTGTGTGATTTTATAGAGAAGCTGTAGGAAACTAAAATGAATAGATAGGTAGAGAATTGAAGCAACCATTTCTCTGTAGATAATATCTCTTTGTGTCTTAATGAATTTTGCATTTTGCACAAATAGTATTCACATGTTTCTCAAAGAAGCAACTACATTGAAAAATAAAGCAAGATTCAAATCTGTGTATTAGGATAGAATTATTTTCTCTTTAATAATAATGCAAATTAGAAATGTTTGGTTCCTAAGTTATCACTATTTCCTCATTTTTATTATAATCTTTCAACTTTGACTTCATAGACATTTTTGCTTTTTAATAACAGGATTTTATTAAGAAAAAAAATATTTTGTTATTACTGATAAGACTGAGAAAATTTGAAAGCTGGAAGCCAGCAACTTTTATGCAAATTCATTAGTTTGTTTATAAAAGTTCATCTTAGCCAGCCACTACACAATTGAATGGCAAGTTTAGTTTCTGTTGACAAGTTTAATTTAAGAGAAAGTTGTCAGACTCGGAATTATAGAATTACAGCAATAATTTTGACATCCTAAGTACCACATAGAAGGAAAACAGAGAATTTGCCAGACAGAAATTGTCAACAATGTGTGCTTAACATTGAAAAGGATATTTTCTTTTAAAGAGCTTCATAGAGAGATTTCACTCAACTTCAAAAATATATAGTAAGACAATATGTGAGAAAGCATGTCGTAAGAAGGCTTAAATGGTAATGAACTTTCCCAATTGGAAAAGGTATTCTAATTGTGTCTCAAGAAAATGTGGGGAAAGCCATACATGTGACAGCTACTCTGAAAATCAGAATCAAATATAAATGTGCTTGACTGTTTCAGCATACCCACTAATGGAATGCTAACTTGAGAGTGAAGCTCTGTCATGTGTAAGGCTATTTTGTTCTGGGTTCCTTAGGAAACAACCATCAGGAATAGGCTAAAGGCATAAATCATTAAGCTACTGTATTAGGAATGTTCCAGACAATGGAATTGTTTGCTGCGCTCCTTTTAAAGAAATGGGTCAATAATCAAAGAACAGCAATGCATATATCTACACCTAATATACAAGGAGTACTCTTGGAATAGTGGGTTAAATAAAGCACTATGCTACTAACCACAGGGTAAGCCGTTTGAATCTACCAATCACTCTGTGGGAGAATGAGGTAGTCTGATTCTGCAAAGATGGCAATGGGAACCAGAACTAACTGCATGACAGTGCGTGTGCTTTTGTTTTACACTTGAAATGTCACGTAGAAGGGCCACAGTGCAATGTTACATTTTTTTCTACCTGTGGCAATAATTTCCTTTAGAAGAATTTATACTAAGACTAGTCCCAAGGAATTGGAGATTAACGAAGTCCCACATGTCCAACTCTTCCAAGATGTTGCTCTGCTCTGATCCTTCCCCCCACCATCTTCTTTCAGTGCTATATTCCCTCATACCCCTTGGGTGTGTTTTTCACTGCGATGTACAACAAACACTCCTGAAACTCTGAGGAAATGTCTCACAGAGCGTTGGCTGGTGCCGAGTACACAATCAAATGGTCAGCCAAAGGCAAGGCAAATCCAGTGTCCAGAGCCAGAAGGCAAACATGTCCAAACATCACAGGAGGTTTTCTTGCTTCTACCAAAGCTCAATCAGGAAATAGAGGTCTAGCTTTCCAGGTGAGGTGATGTGTGCTATAACTGTATGGTGATACCAGAATATATCCACCAAGGAAAATGGAGAATGGTATCTTAAAAAACACCCTCTCTTAAGGTAGAATGAAAGATGCCTCCAAAGCCATAAAGGATGTGGTTTGATTCACACCCTCTCCTAAGGTGGGGTCTTAAGCCCACCTTATTCCTGTCTACTAGCATTAGCTATTATATTTACCTATAAATGTTTTCAACTAGTACTTTCTCATCTGGGAGACCTCTAAGTCTTGAGAGAGTTTTGGGGCAGGCAAAAACAAAGGCAAACACTGTGTCCTTCCTCTAGGAAAAAGCACACAAGTAAATTCTTTGAGAATATGAGGCCCCGATAGCTGGCTTGGGCAGCAGCACACTCCACAGGAATTTGAACCTCCATCATCAAGGTTGCTGCTGTTGAGCTGAGGTCTGGGATATGGTGAGTAAAGGCCACAAGGCTCTCTTATTGACATGGGCAGCTTCTTTCTTCACTAATCCTCCTCTGACTATTTAAAGGAGCCCTGCTGGTGTAGTGATTACATGTGGGGCTGTAATCCTCATGATCCATAACTCAAAACCACCAGCAGCTCCCCTGGATACAGACTGAGCTTTCTACCCTCATAAATAGTTACAGTCTCAGGAGACCCACCAAGGATCCCTATGAGTCAGCATCAACTCAATGGCAGTTCAAATTGGTTTTGGAAGAGCCACAGGAGGTGTTAATGATAATAAAATCAGCACAGAAATGACTAAACGGGTAATTTTTTTAAAAGTGGCTAAGCTGGAACAAATGTCATAGACAAATTAACAAATTATATCATTATTTAAATCTCTAGAGCTAACTCAATTTTAATTCCTAAAAATGTTATGTCGCTTCTTCTCCCACTTCCCTATTTTTTATACTTCCTTTTGATTTATTGGTTGTTTTTGTTTAGTTTTATAAGTCATCTTACTTTTAATTATATGTAGTGCAATTCAAGTAATGTTATGGATGTTATGAATTTTTATAATAATTCATTTTATTAGGGGCTTGTACAACTCTTTTTTTTTTTTCACAAGAGAAAAGCTTGTAGTTAGTTCAGGGACCGTTTGCTGGCCCTTAGGAGCATTTTCCAGTCCAGTCTGTTGGGGCACCACGCCCTGGCCCCAAAGTCCACTTTCAGCATTCCCTGGGGACCTTGCCACTCCATTCCCTTGCTGTTCCGCTGCACTCCCCCAGTGATTTGCCTCGGTGTGGTGGGATCAGGTCAGGTGCAATTCCCACACTATGTCTCTGGTACAGTCCCCTGTATCGCCCTTAGTCACTTATTGGCATCATTTCTCATACTGGGGCCAGCCATGTTGTTCTCTCTGCGGACTGGCTTGTACAACTCTTATCACAATCCATCCATCCATCCATGGTGTCAAGCACATTTGTAGATTAGTTGCCGTCATCATTCTCAAAACATTTTCTTACTACTTGAGCCCTTGGTATCAGTTCCTCATTTTTGCCCCTCCCTCCTACTTCTTCCCTCATGATCCCTTGATAATTTATAAATTATCATTATTTTTTCATGTCTTGCACTGACCGATGTCTCCCTTTACCCATTATCTGTTATTTATCTCCCTGGGATGGGATTATAGGTAGGTCATTGTGATCTATTTCCCCTTTATCACCTCACCTTTCCCTTACCCTCCTGGTATGGCTACTCTCAATATTGGTCCTGAGGAGTTTATCTGTTCAGGATCCCCTGTGTTTCCAGCTCTTATCTGTACCAGTGTACATGCTGTGGTATAGCCAGATTTATAAGGTAGAATTAGGATCATGAGAGTGGGGGGAGGAAGCATTAAAGAACCAGAGGAAAACTGTATGTTTCGTCGGTGCTATAATGCATCCTGACTGGCCCGTCTTCTCTCATTGATGCTTCTGTAAGGGGATGTCCAATTGCTTATAGATTGACTTTGGGGTTCCATTATGCACTTGACCCCCTCCACTCCCATTCACATTGACATGATTTTTTGTTCTGTTTTTCTGAGGCCTGATACCTGATCCCATCATCACCTCATGATCACACAGGCTGGTGGGCTTCTCCCATGTGGGCTTTGTTGCTTCTCAGCTAAATGGCCTCTTGTTTACCTTTAAGCCTTTAAGACCCCAGACACTATATCTTTTGATAGCCAGACACCATCAGCTTTTTTCACATTTGCTTATGCACCCATTTTGTCTTCAGTGATCATGTCTGGAAGGTGAGCATCTCAAAATTGTGGAATATTAGAATAAAGTGTTCTTATGTTGAAGGAGTACTTGAGTAGAGGCCCAATCTGCTTCCTCAATACTAAACATAAAAATATATGCACATAGATCTATTTCTCCATCTTCATATATACATATATTTATGTATTTAGATCTCTATAAATGCCTTTTGCCACCTAGTTCTTTCCTCTATGTCCTTTAACTTTCCTCTTGCCCCACTATCATGTTCTGCCTTTATTTGGGTTTCAGTAATTCCTCTCAGTTACATTGCACTTAATCAAGCCCTACCAGACCTCCATCCTCTCCACCGATTTTTGGTCACTTGCTCCCTTGTTCCTGGGTTTGATAACACCCACTTCTTTTCTCCCCCATCCCCTCTCCCATTTCCCCCCTGGAACCAACCATCAGTCCCTTTCCTAGGTCCCCCTGGAACTGTTGTCCCCTTGTTTCCTCCTCCACCTTGTTTATCCTACCTATTTTATCTAGATAATGATATGAACAAACACAAGACCAAGCAAAACAAATCAACCATAGAAAATAAAACAACTCCAACAACAAAAGCCAATGACAAAACAAAAAAGAAAAGCCTATAAATAGTTTAAGGTCTGTTTGTTCACTTCTATGAGTGTTTTCCAGGTGAGTCTGATGGGATGCCATGCCCTGGCCCCACAGTCTATTTTTGGTGCTCCCTGGGGACTTCATTGCTCTGCTTCCCTTACTGTTCTGTTGCACGCCCTTAGTGTTTCGCCTCTCACCTCCATTTTTTAAAATGCTTTTGTTGGGGGCTCTTACATCTCTTATTGCAATGTACACATTCATCCAGTGTGTCAAGCACATTAGCTCATATGCCACATCATCATTTTCAAAGCAGCCTCTTCCCACTTGAGCCCCTGATATCTGTTACCCACTTGTTCCCCCTGCCTCCTGCACCCACCCTCTCTCACGAACCCTTGATAAGTTGTAAGTTACTTTTTCCATATCTTACATCATCCTCTGTCACCCCTCACCTACTTTTCCATTATTCATCCCCTTGCTGAGCCAGGATGTCCTCTGCTCCCTCTCCATCCCTTTGCATTTCTCCTGTGTGCTGTAATTTCATGCGATGCTCCCCTCTCCCCAAGCTGTAGCCCCATTGCTGTCCTCTGAAGTGTGTTCTTCTGAAGAGCGGGGTGAGTGGCCACATAATTGGGATTGGGGCTGTCCCTGAAGACCTCTCTATTGGTTACCTGGTACATGGTGGTATGTTGTATTCACTTCTTGGCATGTTGGGTTGAAGCCTGGTCTCTGCCTCTCCTGTGGAGATATCAAAAATACCCTCCCCTTGGGTGTATTAGTCCCCTGCTCCTCCCCTACCCATGGCTTTATTTTCTTCTCTTTATTTCCCCATCTGATTTAGTTTCCACCTCTGTATTTGTTTTCTAGACCATTTTATTAGGGGCTCGTACAACTCATCACAATGCATCCATCCATCCATCCATCCATCCATCCATCCATCCATCTATCCACCCATTGTGTCAAGCACATTTGTACATTTGCTACCATCATCATTTTCTTTTTTAAAAAAAGATAGCTTGTTGTGGCATTTGCAACTAAAATTTCCTTTTTAATACTTTCCATTTTAATGTATATATTCACAATATCTCTAATATTTTAATTTTATATCAATCCCTAAAACTGGTGAAGGTAAGGATTGATTTTAAGTTTTGTACACCTTACAGAGCCCAAAATTCAATTATGAGGAAATCAATTGCTTAACAGATGCATACAGATTTAAGCTGAGGTAAAGTGACAGATATGGTTGTGTGTGTGTGTGTGTGTGTGTGTGTGTGTGTGTGTGTGGCGGGGGTGTTGGTGGGGTGGGGGCAGGGCGGTGATGTTTATCAAATTATCTAGTATTTTATTAATTTTATTCAAATGAGTTGTATCTTATCTCATACTACAAAAGTTTGTCTGCAGTCTTCGAAATCTTTTGTTAAATGATACAGATTACAATTTGAAAGATGATATTTGAAATTGCCTTCATAGCCTGAATCATTTTAGTACTATAAGAGAACTGATAAATCTCTATTCTAGGAAAAGTAATGTGATTTCTGCAAAAGGTCAAATACAATTATACGTGAGTCTGATAATTAGAAACTAATGGATGTTGGGTATGAGATGAGACGAGATGGGGACATGAGAGGGAATTGTCTATTTAAATTATACACTATTTACTACACACTTTGCATAAGTAAATAATGAGTTGAGTACAGACATTGACACACTCATGGTGCTAAATGCTTTTCATCTATTTTCTTATTTAATCCTTATTTTATTATAAGCATATTACTCACAATTTGCATAAGATAAATTAATAAATTGTCTGAGATTGCACAATCAATAAGGCTTGTCAAATGTAGTCAAGTTTAAGGGCTGAAAATCAGTCTTGGCTTAGTGGAAGCTTCCAAGAGTCAGAAGGATGCACTGGTTTGCCCAAACTATTGCTGCACTCAATCCTGTTTCTTGACTGAAAGAACAATGTCACTCTACTGTTGGAAACACCATGCTCTCAAGGCTCTTTCTGTCTACTAGGGAGATGCTGTTGCACAGGAGAAAGTGTTCCTGAAGAGATACCACTCTCCTGGATGACTCATATATTTATCACACATTGGAAAGGATCAGAGACTATCTGGAGAACTCTGTGACAACATAAGCTTTCTGTTAGCAGGAAATTGCCTTTGAGGAAAACAGAGCATCCAATGCTCAGCTCTCTATAATCTATTCTGTTTCTGTGTTAGCACCAATATTGAATAGTGATGTTTTAGTCCTTCGGCACCCCCATCTGCACTCTGTGGAGCAGCTTATTGTTTAACAAAATAAAATCGGTATGTATCGGAGTCACTAGTGCTGTTGAGCACAAAAAATATTTCAGTTTTTTAATACATATATATTTTGTAATAAATGCATTTATATATATGTAGTTTTAAAGGTAAGTATTCTTAGGCTTGCTGCCAAATAATGTAATTTATTCGCTCCCTCACTGCTGTTGGGTGGTTTCTCACACCTAGGGAGCCTACAGGACAGGGTAGAACTGATCCTGTGGGTTTCCCAGACTGCCACCCTTAATGAGAGTAGAAAGCCCCTTCCTGCTCCACAAATGATAATAGAGCTTTCCTTTAAAAAAGGACATTTGAAAATGCTTTGTACATACATTTGTTAGGACCCAATTTCCTATGGCAAAGATCTTCCATGAGTTTCAACTGAGGAAACACCCGAGCGTCTCATTCCTATCATTGGCATCGATGATAATAAGCAGTAGTGGAAGGGCCACAGGGCTACAAGAAGTTGAGTCTGTGAGGGTTTCATCTTTTCTCTGAAACTTAGCCAGACACTGGAATAAAGGCAATAACTCATGAGACTTGGTGGACGGACACACTGCTGCCTGCAAATCGAAGCAGTTGTTTACAAGATCTAACACTTTTGCCAGCAGGCTTGCGCTTTGCCTGGCTTTTCTCTACCGCTCGAAGGAATTCGCCTTTACAGCGGAGACTTCATAGGGGAACACGGTCACCTGCTGCATCTTGCCACCTTGGCTGTTTCACGAAGCTGTTAGAAAAGTAAGGCGTGGCAAGGCTGGACAAAAATCAAGAGAGGCAGGCAGGAGAGTTTTACAGACTCGTTATGTGACGCTGTTGTGTACGTGTTGGACTGTTGATCACAGGTCGCGGTTTGAAACCCACCAGTCAATCCACAGGAGAAAGATGATGCTGTACAACTGACAATCTCAGCAGAGGGTCCCCATGAGTCAAGAGCCACCGAGCGGCAGCGTGCTAGTGCTGGCCTTTCCAGTGTTTGCAGCAGGTCACAGTGCAAGATCGCTCAGGGCACAAGCTGGAATTGTAGAAAATAGATTACATATGGAAGGCAGGGTTGGTTTACACGTTCTAGATTCCCTGGACTTCCTGGGCAGTGGGTATTTTGGATAGTTTTATGGACACGGGGGCATAGCAGATGTCCCTAGTGTTAGGTACCTGACATGCGGGCACCTGGGGCAGCGCACAGTAACCGAGAAGGATGAGAACCCGGTTCTCAAGGAAGGCGACTGACCAGTTTATAGCCAAGCTTAAAGCTGGGTTTCGACAGCATTTGGGAACTACATCACAAGCAAGTCAGAGACAGCACTGCATGGTGTTGTGAAGAAAGGATGACACAGGTTGCTAACGCAAACTGCTGGTAACAGTACCGGGGGCACAAGGAGGGGAGGAAGTCTGAAGCAGATGGTTAGTAGATAAAAGGATGGCATTCATGATCGCTAACAGGTGTGATTACTCTAGACCTTCTGGAAGGAATTCAGTCTCTTCCTGCTTTGTTTCTCCACTTGTAAATTTGAGATATATTAAATCCTGATGTTATGGAATTTGAGGGGGATTAAATGACTCCATTTACATAGTGACACTTTAACAGTTTTGTGAAAAATTTCTATTACCTTTTCATTTCATTTCCCCCGGTCTTGTCAGAGCTCCTGCTTATTCCTACAGTGTCCATGTGGACATAGACTACAAGACCAACTGACACTCATTGACCTGGATGATGTTAAAGATGATGCTGATGCTGATTAAGTTAAACAGTCATTGAACCTGCGTGCTTTGTGAGTAACTGGCCTAACTGAAATTGATGATATTTCCTCTCTAAATCTCCTACAGCTTTAACAACAACAGCTACTCCATTTTCTTCATTATTTTCCCTGGGAATCCATTAGACAGCAAATATAGGTTTGCCCCAGTTTACAAATGAGGTCTGTTCTTAAATTATGTCTTTAAGTAGAATTTGTAGGTACTTTGGCACAGGTGAAGATTTATTTTTATTTATCCATATTTTACTGCATGGATTGCAATGTTGCATATGTAGAAAGTGTAGGTAATTATGATAAAAATTTTTTGAGGAGGAGTTGATTCAAAGAGCTCTGGAGGTGCTGTAAAGTGTTTGATGGTTAAATGGAACATCTACCATTGGAATTCTTCAGCCACTCCAAGGGAGAAAGAAGAGACCATGTGTTCCCATGAAGAATTTCAGCCTCAGAAACTGCATATAGGGTTGTTGAGTTTGAATCTACTCAATGGCATTAGATTTGTTTTGTTGTTTTTTTTTTGTTTTGTTTTGCTTGTAGGAATTGGTTAGATTGTTTCAAAGTGAGGATAAGTTTATATAATAATAAAGTATGAGTACTAGTTCCTAAGTCAAGTGGTATCAACCAAGAGATTGCCTGTCTGTAGTTACAGGTGAGGAAAATGGGGTTCAGAAAGCAAATCTGAATTGTATAAGTTACAAAACTTTGAAGTCAAGTTTTCTTAATTTCTGACCTCACTTCCTTCATATTAGACTATATTTCTTTATCCAAAGCCCTTTTAATTCCATCTATTCATATGTATAGATCCTCTTAATCTCTTATTTGCAGTGGTATATGACTTACACTTATTATTATTTATTTAAGTGGTCTATTTGGTAGCCACTTCTTTGTTTATTATTATTGTTGTTTCTTTTTAGGCGCCATCAAATTGATCCTGACCCACAGCCTTATGTTCAACAGAATAAAATAATGCTCAGTTCTACGCTTTCCACCCCATCGTTTCTATGTTTGAGCACATTATTGCAGCCACTGTGTCAATCATCCTCATTGAGGGACTTCCCCCTTTTCATTGATCCTCTTCCTTAACAAACACGATGTCCTTTTCTAAGGACTGGTCCCTTCTGATAGCATGTCCACAGTATCTGAGATGAAGTCTGACCATCCTTCTGGCTGTACTACTTCCAAAACATTTATTTGTTCTTATGGCAACTCCTGATATATTGAATACTTGTCAACACCATGAGCCAAAGGCCCCTGTTCTTCTCTGATCCCCCTTATTCTCCAGCATTTACATATAGAGATTGAAAATGCCATAGCTCAGGTCACATATACCTGCGTTCTCAAAGTGACTTCTTTGCTTTTTCTCACGTCTTTGTTGTTGGGTGCAATCAAGGCAGTTCCAAGACTTGGTGAACCAGCAGACTCACACACAACAGAGTAAAACACTGCCTGGTCCCAGACCATCCGCACAATTGCTATGTTTGAGCTTATGATTACAGCCTCGCTGTGTATCTCGGCAAGGGCCTTCCTCTTTCTGCCGTCGTTTAACTTTACTAAGCACATTAGTACTTCTGGTAGTCTATGGTACTTTCAATATTCTTTGCCAGCACAATAATATAAATAATCAATTCATCTTTGGTCAACACTTAATTTTTTTGGCATTTTAAAGACTAGACTTATTTTTTTGTGTGGCAGATTTGCCAAGTGAAATATGTCGATTGATTTGTTGAATGTTGGCCCAACGGCTCTTGCTTGCAGACCCAAGCGCAACAAAATCCTTGACCACTTCCGGATTTATTCCACTTATCAAGATGTTATTTATTGGCCCAATTTTAGGATGGTTGTTTTCCTTAGATATTTATTTTACATTATCTGAAAATTGAAAAAAAATCTATTAATTTCAAATGTGGACATCTATAGATAGGAGTCACTTCATCACGCTTGCTATAAATAAAATCGCATCAGCTTAATAGTAAGATTTTATGAATGTTTTTACAGTTTCATGGAAGGAACATTCAGCCTTGATTTTGTTTTTCTTTTCTGTTTCTGAAAAGTAATAACAGTGAGAGTCATTCTGGTTAGTTCTTGTGCTAGGTAGATGTGCTAATAAATTTCAAAGAGTCATTAAGAATAAGAAACTTGTAATTTTCACAAGCAGAGCTAAGGTACTTCTGGGACCTGAATAATGCAGGGAATTATGCAACAGCCTATGAGTTTCTCAATGCTGCAGTTCATTCACTGCAAAGTTAACTCAGCTATTGGAGGGTTCAACAAATCCATATATACTCAAAAAATACAAGTAAAACTATTTTGGTATCTTTATTACTCGGCATTATATTTCAATTCCCCATACTGATCTCTGTGTGAAAAAGATGAATCGGTTTACATCCATGTAGGCTTATAACCCTGGACACTCTCAGGAGCATTTCAACTGCGCCCTGTAGGGTGATTGTGAACTGGAATCAGTTGAAGGCCCAGGGTTTGGCTTTCATTTGCAGACTATTTAAATCTTGCCTCTTCTCCCTTGTTCCTCTCCTTCCTCTTTATATTTACTTTGATACTGTGTCTTTCAGAAATGTGTATCGTCTAATTAATTTAGTTCTCATTTTTATCACCTCATCTCTTTATCATAAGAGCATAAATAGGGAATAAAAGAATATAGAGAATAAATTGCGATGGAGTAAATGGAAGAGTTTCCTTACAACCTGGAGCTGAGTGGGCATTGGCTCCATCTGGCTGCTCTGAGCACTTTGAACATCGAGGTTTCAGCGCATCCTGAGCAAGGCCCAGCATCTCCTGGGGTTCTGCACGTGCTTCTGTTTAAATAAACCCAGTAGAGCAAGGCTCCTGGAAATAGGCTGTACCCTTTCCTTGGGGGTCACCTTAAAGTGGGACTCAACTTAATAGAAACCCCCCTTACAAATTCAAATTTCTCTCACAGAATTAAGAACCAATGCTTTTACCGAAAATACCTGAATAAAGATGAAATGATATACTTACAACAAATAATCAAAATTATCATTTTGATCTGTCTTTGCACGTCCATTTTCGCTCTGATTTCTTTCCCTTTGCCCACACCCAATCAGCAGATGCCACTTCGTGATCTGAGGCAATGACTTTCATATTTGCCATGTGAATCCCACTTAGTTATGTAGGCAAGCATCGTCCATGAATGGGCAATAATGTCTCGTAGGGAAATTTCTCATCCTTATTCATCTACAGATAAAAACCTTGGTGAACTTTACTTCATGGTGCTGTTGACTACATGTTTTTTAAAATAATTTTATTTGTCTTCTGTATGTCTGAGAATTCTATGAATGTTATATGGAATCTCTATTTTGTATCCTGTCAAGTGTACAAACTAGGAACTATTTCAACATTGGCTGAGTTACAGATCTGTGACCTCCAGTAAGTCACTTACTTTAAGAGTCCAGTTTATATGTTAACCTAGCCAGGCTGTTCCATTTCTTGCCCACTCACACTGAGTCAATTTCAGCTCATAGCTACCTTATACCGACTTTTGCAATAAATTGCCTGGGGCCCATAACTAACATTTTCTGGCTTCCCTAATGCCATAAGTCAGGGGTCACTCAGGTCTGCACAACCCTTTTCTAAAAATCTTTTAACCTTGTCATTGGACCACAGCAGCACCTCTCTTCAGCCAGAAACCAAGTCTCTCTTTGGTCCTAGCCTCCCCGCCATGAGGTCCCTTGACTCCTGCCTTCCTGGCAGCCTGCCTGTTGGTGTCTCACAGTCCCATAGACTGTTCCTCTTGTTCTGTCACAGCGTCTCTGCGGCACAGCCTCTGGTGGCCCTGCTCGCACCCTGTGCCACTTCAGACAGACATCTGGAACATGCCCTTCCGATGGGCCTGGACCTCCTTTGCTCCTTCTTCAAAGATGGCTCATCCTTCTAGCCAGCGGGGAGGGTGGTAACGAGAGTTGACCGGTCTCTTTAATTAGTGTTGCACACCCTGTGTTTGCATGTGGTTGTTTAGTGCCATAAGTTGGTTCTGACCCATGGTGACCGTATGTACAATAGAAAGAAACACAGCATGGTCTTGCACCATCCTCACAAACATTCTGATTCCCAAGCCCTTGTGGTAACCGCTGTATTAATCCATCTCCTTGACAGCCTTCCTCTTTTTCACTGCCCTTCCACTTTCTGAAGCATGCTTCCCTTCTCCACGACTGGTCTCTCCTGAAAACATGGCCAAAATATGCAAGGCATGACTTGCCATCCTTGCCTCTAAGGAGTATTCTGTCTGTACTTCTGAGACAGATCAGTTTGTCCTTAAGCAGAACATGCTATATTCAGTATTCTTCTCCAGAATGCGTTCATTCTTCTTGAGTCTTCCTTATTCAATGTTCAACTTTTACATACACATGAGGCAATTAAAAATATCATGGCTTGAACCGGATGCTCCTTAGTCCTCAAAGGAATATCCTTGATTTTCAAGCCTCTGACGAGGTCTTGTAGTGCACATTGAGTAATGCACCATGTCTTTGGATCTCTTGACTGCGGCTTCCATGAGCATTGACTGCATCCAAGCATTGACTGCATCCTTGACATCTTCCTATCAAATCCTGCGATGGGGGTTACACAGACATCATTAGAGAGCCAAAGTAAGAAATTTTGCTCCTATGTCTTTGTCAGTATTCCTATGCAAATAGTGCAGAGGAAGTACACACAGAGGACAGGTCTGCCTTGTCAATTTTAGTCAGATATTTCCAAGGTTCTCTAGCAAAATAGATTTAGTGAAGATCGGAATTTGTTTAGAAGAGTCTCTTTCTCTTACTTTCATAAGAAAATAGCAAGTTAGTCAATTTTTCCTCCCTCCTGGTAAGACTAAATGTTCCTGGTGGATTCCAGGCCATTTTTTATTAAAAGAATATTGAAGAAGTAAGCATATTTCCTGCTGTCTCATAAAGGCATCTAGCAATAAATTATTTGTACTAGAATGAAAACTCACTCAGTGGAATCAATTTTTGATACAAGGAATGAATAATTTGGCAACTTGGTGAAAGAAGTGACTTTCGAATTTCTGTGATTATAGTAGAAAATTGACCCCAAGGGGTCACACCATAGATTCACGATAGTAAATATGGTTGTGAAATTCCATCTATATGGTGAAATCATATGTGGAATAATGCATTTGTTGTTCCAATTAATGTGTTTTCTTTCCTCACTTATAAGTGACAATGGCATAGTCCAGAGAGTGATTAAATAATTTCTACTTGAAACACATCTTACAGAAATATCAATAATTAAACAGTGGAAAAATGGAAATTCATTTTTGTGATCATGGTCACTATTCATATACATATGCAGATATTTATTAATATATGCATACATATATACAGCACATATATTTTCAGTATATATGAATGTATATATATATATTTATATAGAGAGATATGCATACATACACACAGTATATATGTAAGGGGGCTTCAGAAATTTTGTGGAAACATTGCATTAAAAGATAATGGAATTTTTCTAAGTTTCCCATACATTTTTATGTGTATGTGTGGTGCGTATTTGTGTATTCCATTTTGGAATAGATTGTTTTCAGATATGTGCTGCAGATGAATAACCAAGGCAAGATGAACAAGAATGGGAACTCCTGATTGGAGAAAATCTCGTTAACAATTTGAATGAAGATCACATAATCTTGCTTGGTGAAAAAAGAGGACTTGAAGCACTTACTAATGAAGACATAAAACGACAGCCTTCAGTATGAATTACGCTGCACAAAAATCTTCACAACTGGACCAATAAGCAGCATCATATAAAATGGAGAATATATTGTGTTTGTAAAGGATTTTATTTTAGTTGCTTCCAGATGGGCACTGATGAAAGAGATAGTCAAGGACTCCAATGACCTACTGCACCGGCTAGTCTGCTGCAATTTCCCTCCTTAAAGTGCTTCCGAAAGTCCTATTTTCAATGGTGAAATGCCTTGGAATGCTAGGGCACGAAGGTGGAGGGCAGAAGAGCAGTTGATGTTCTTGAATGAGACTGCCCGTGCAGGATGTGCAATACTCTGTAGATGCTCCAACAAAACAAACAGTCTGTCTTGGAAGCAGTCAGTGCTGTCAGAAGGATCCCTACAGAATGGATGGCAAGATTTCGTCTCACCTACTTTGGACAGGTATCTAAAGGATCCAGTTCCTGGTCAAGCAATGGGCGAGTGAAAGGAGGAAGGCTCTTTTCACAGTGCAGCTCAGTCTTACGTTCGGTGAAAAGCGAAAGCAGAGAGCTATATTGCAAGGGAGGCATATTTGTGAATCTGGAGATACAATAGCACCCAGGCAAGGCACTACTGCCTTTCAAATTGTAAGAAGAAATAGAGGTTCTTATCTGGTGGAATGATTAAAGGGATCATATTGACAGGCACAGGTAGGATTGATACTAAAAATTACAATGGGATTGCTAAACTTTATTTTTCTTAACATTGTCATTATTTATTTTACCATTGTCATTTCCGCCCCCCTAACTTCCTGAGACATGTTAACCAACGCATCCTTGGTAAGTATCTGTTAATAAATATTTATTCACACAAGCTAAAATCTACATTTACTCATTTTGCTTTACAAACAAGTAAACTTTTGTAAGAAGTTGAGTGGTCTCTTCAAGTATCAGAGGTACAGGTTTTAGGCTGAGCTACAGTTTGGTTCAAAATGGAGCTTAACTTAGAGGGGAGGGGGAGCTGGAGTGGCCATTGCAGTCAAGCCAAGTTCCTTGGCTTTGGAGTTCACTTACACACTGTAAAGGAGAAGAATTTAAATGAGATCAACATCACAAGGCTGATCAGGATGTTGCAGGACTGGGCAGTGTTTCTTCTGCATGGCTTCACCACGAGTCAACACCTTCTTGGTGCACATAACTAACAAAACTTAACCAAAAAATTCAAAAAAAAGCTTGAGCACTATACTTTTAACTATCAGAAATACAATGATATGTGCTTTATTGATTATGCAAAGGTGTTTAATGATGTGTACCAATATAAATGGCTAATAATATTGTTAGGAGAGGGAGTCTCAGAATTTGTCATTGTGCTTATTTCTGTTTTGTTATTCTTGTTAGTTTGGTTGGTTTTTAATTTATTTTAAATGAAATACAGGATAGGTAATGTATAGAGATGGCAACTCGATGAATGATTTGGGGAGATATGGCAGGGAAGGTAGGGAGACAATGGAGAGTGAAAATCAAGTATAAGAAAGCATATAAAGTTCTAGAACTGATTGTGGTGATGATTGTTCGACTCTTCTTGATGTGACTGAACTATTGAATTGCATGATATGTGAATTATATGCCAATAAAATTTTTGAAAAATAAATCAAGTGAATAATTGCATTTGAGAAATTTGCTGCACAAGAACCCTTTAAAATATTGAAGATCAAAGATGTCATTTTAAAGACTAAGGCGTGTCTGCCCCAACCCAGGCTAGACAGCAAAAGCTAGACAGTGAATAACTTTGTCTTTTACAGAAGACGGTCGAAGAATGGATGCATTTGAAATATGGTGTTTTTAAATAATAATGAAAATATCACGGACTGCCACAAAAGCAACACATGAGCCTTGGAGGCTGTAGAACTAGGAGCAAGGATGGTGAGACTGTATCTCGTGCTTGGAGGATTTTATAAAGACGAACCGGCCATTGGAAAAGAACATGATGCTCTGCAGCGGAAAGAGTCCGTGAAAGAGAGGAAGGCCCGTGCTGATGTAGATTACACAGTGGCTACAGTGACAGGCTCCAAGATAACATCTATTGGGGGACGGGGCAGGACTGGGCAATATGATGTTCGGTTTTACAAAGGAATGCACAACAGTGCTTTGTTCTGTTGTACATAGGACGAGTGAATGGCAACCCCGTGGCGCCTAACAAAAACACGGCCATGACATATACTGGATGATGCTATTAATTTTTTTATTAAAACTATTTTTTTTCATAGCAAAAAAGAATTAGACTACTGTGTAACAAGTGCAACACTCTCAATTTGGTGAAATCAGCTTTGATTTTAGTTAGTGCTGGCAAATGTAGGTTTTTTTTTTAAATAAATCTTTTCTTTGGGGCTCATACAACTCTTATCACAATCCATACATACATCAATTGCGCAAACAAAGCACCCTTATACATTCGTTGCCCTCGTCGTGCTCAAAATTCGCCTTCCACTTGGGTTCCTGGAATCAGCTCGGTTTCCTTTTTTATCCCCTCCTCCTCCCTCCCCGCTCACCCCTTCCCCCTGCTCCCTTAGTAGTTTATAAATAATTATTTTATCTTATCTTACATTGCCCGGCGTCTCCCCTCACCCACTTTCCCATTGCCCATCTCCCAGAGAGGAGGTTACACATAGATCTCCAAGATAGGTTTTCCCTTTCTACACCCGCTTCCCTCCTAGTTTTTTAATCTAGGAAGGCTCTTAATTGGTTCCATATTTTATTGGTATTCCTGTTTTTTTCCCATCTTTATATCTTGTTGAAACTCCAAGATTATATTCTGAAGAGCTCCATAGGGAGGAATATGGGTGGACGGTGAACTTAAGAAAGCATTAGGACTCAACCAAACTCAGAAGATGCATTCAGTTCACCGTTGCTATTTTAACTGGTTCTGCAAAGTGTGGTCTTGTAGAGTGCATTTAAACTGGGAAAAAAAATAAAAAGAAAAACAGCCATTTTAAAATCTGAAAATAGAACTATCTTTCTATTTCTACCTGCAGTGCAAATGGAGCTGAGTCAAAGAGAGTGACACAAAGGAAGAATTTGAATGGTTTTTAACAATCAGCTAGTACAATAATACCATCCCCAATACACTGAGCACTCTGGAAAAGTAGTGTGTGTAAAAGATGTGCCTCTCCTGGGGGAAGACACTCAGCCATGTTTATGATTCCTAATGTTTTTACATACATATGTATGTACAAGGGGACTTGAGACAGTTTGTAGAAAATTTACATTATCCTTAATTGCGCTTTGCATAGACTTTTGAAGGCCCCTCCTGTCCGTGCATCACACTGTGCTGACTTGTATGTTATTCTGATGGTGAAAATTATTCTACCAGTATTTCAAATCAAAAGGTCAACTTTTTTCCTATCATTAATGTCCCTGAATCTTTATTCTGGAACCCGTTTCAAAGTATTTCCTCTTGAATCATATTTTTAGTAATGTAATAAATGTATTTAATTCCAAGCTTCAAGGAGTTTAAATAATTACCATGCTGTTTAATTGGCCTTCCACTTCTTCCAAGACGTTTTCTCTATTTAGAAAATTTGTTCCCACAATATTTTTGTATCTCAGACATTGAGGCCCTCTTTTATAAAATTAACTGTGAATGTATATATGGAACCACCAAAATAATTTAACAATAGACTGGGGGTAGTCAAGAGACTATCAATTAATGACTACTCAATCTCTCTTCCAATGTGTTTGGGAAAGAAGAAAAATGGTAGAATGGTCTATTCTTGGCAGTTTCCATTAGATATCTTCCTTTGAAGAATACAATCTTCTAAATAGGTTCCTTAGTTTGATTTCGGGGGGACTAAAATCATTTTAGATTTCTCCCCCTCTGTCTCCATCATGTTCTGCTGGCCTCCACTTCATTGCATATGACCATCTTCTTTCACCCCAATTAACCTGTTTACCTTCCAGCCAGCAATTTGCCCTTCTCCCTCCACCCAGCCCTGGGAACTGTCAAAGACAATTAATTTTATTGTAAAAGTGTTTTGATTTGTTTTTTTGGGGGGGTGATGATGGTGGCAGTGGTGGTGGATTTTTACAGCAGTGGTCTCAAAATATTTGTCCTGTAATGATTAACTAATTTTACTTAATATAATGTCCTCCAGGTACATTCACATTATGAGGTTTTCACGGATTTAATATTTAACCTTGTGTAGTATTCTTGTGCATCTATTGTGTGTGTGTGGCGAGTTTATCCATTCTTTCATTGATGGACATTTAGATTGCAACCATCTTTTTGCTAATATTGATAGCACTATGATGAGCAAAATTGCACCTGTATCTGTTTATGTATTGGCCCTTATTTTTCGTTGGTATAAAGCAACCAGAGGGAGCGCTGGGTAATATGGCATTTATATTCCCAACATTTCCATGAAATGCCATACTGTTTGCCCCAGGGGTTGTGCCCCTTTCCACTTGACCAGCGGAACGTAAGCGTTCCAGTGCTTCCAGCCCAGGCCAGCATTCGTTTTTGTTTTGTGGTTTCAACTTTGCCATTCATGCTGAAATGAGATTATGCATTTTTACATTTACATCTCTCAAATGGTTAATGATATTGCTTAGTTCTCTTTGTTTGTTGGCTGCCTGAATATCTTCTTTGGTGATGTTTATATTCATGCCCTCTTCCCATTTTTGAGTTATTTGTCTTTTTTTTTTTTTTTTGCTGAGGTGTTGAAATGTTTTATACATTTTAGAGATTAGCTCCTTTTTCAATATGTCTTTGCAGATATTCCCTCAGGCTCTGAATTATTTTTCTACTCTTACAGTGAAATATTTCGATTCACAAAGTATCTAATTTTTTTTAGATTTCAGTCATTACAATGACCTTTTGTCATTTGTATGCTTTCAATTAAGTATGATAGTATATTTATGCCATATCTTATATCATTCTGATTTTTCCCTATTTTCTTGTTGATGAACTTTATTATTCTCTATCTTACATTTAGGTTTTGGTCCAACTTGAGCTCATTTTTGGTTATGGTGTGAGATATGGGTCCTGTTTCATTCTCCTACAAGTGATGTCCAGTTTTGTCAGCAATATTTATTAAAGAGACTATCTCTTCACTGTTGAATGTGTTTTAGATATTTATCAAAGATTCACTGTTCACAGGTGAGCTGATTTAGTTCCGGGCTCAAAATTCTGTTCCATTGATCAGTGTGCTTGTTACTACAATAAGAGGCTGTTTGAACTATCATGGCTTCTAATAAGTTTTGAGATAAGGAGTGGTGAAGCCTCCAATTCTGTCCCTTAGTAGTGCTTTGCTTATCTGGGATCTGTTTTATTTCTGTATAAGTTAGTGATTCATTTTTTCATCTCTTTAAAGAATGATGTTGGAATTCAGATTGTGATTGTATTATATCTGTAAATCACTTTGTGTAAGATTAACGTTTTTATATGGTGAAATCCTTCTGTCTGTTGATATAGTATATTTTTGTGTTTATGTGGGTCTCTTATGGTTTCTTGTAGTTTTTTGTAATTTTATTTGTATGTCTTTTTGTTTCTCTGCTATTTCTAATTATTCCATATTTGGGATGGTTATTATATTCTTGATTTCCTTTCTAGAATTATTCTTTGATTTTTTAGATTGATTTTTATCCCGAAACTTTGCTGAATCTTCCAATTAGTTCCAGTAATGTTTTCTGCTGAGTATTTGGACTTTCTCTATTTAGATCATATCATCCCCAAGCAACAGAAGTTTTACTTCTGCTTTTCCAATTTGATGGCCATAGTTTTCCTTTCTTCTTGAAGGCTCTGGCTCAGGCTTCCAGCACAACTATGAAAAGGAAGAATAGAGGGCATTGTTGTCTGGATCCCAATTGCAAAGGAAATGCTTTCAAGTTCTCTCCATTGAGAGGATTCTTGGCTGTTAGTTTGGTATATGTGCCTACAATTATGCTGAAGAATTTCTCTCCTATTCAACATGCTTTGTTTTATGGTCCCTTCCCAATCTGCTAGCACATAACTTATTCCTCTCAATGATAATCCGCATAGTTTTTAGGTTTTCTACTTTTTTGTCTTTTCTGATTGTTCCTTTGATATTCTTCTCAGGTAGTTCCAATGCTATTTCTTCCTCGGAATGTTATTTGGCTCTATATTTGTTCAATTGTTTGAGCTGCTCTACCTTGATTCATTGAGTATATTGAAATTGTTTGTTATCTCTTAGAAATGGAATGCTGTTGTATTTGTATAAGTGTGTTGACTGTAATGGTGTGCTCTTATGCACCTCTCACTTTCCTGTACAGAGGATTGCCCGTGCATGCAGTTCTCTACTCATTGGCCTTTTAGAGAAGTTGTGGGCAGGTTTTGCTGGTGTTGGCTCTCTGTCATTTGTCAGGAGAGGGAAGTTGCCTTCTCCTCGTGGGTGTGGCTGCAGGAGGTATGGGAGTGGTTCAACTGTATGGGCATGGTTGCTGCCTTCTCAGTGCAAGACACTGAACAGAATATATGTGTATATGAAGAAGAAAATTGAGAATTGTCAAGAGAAACAAATAAACAGGGAAAACAAACAACAGCAGGAGGAAAAAAAGAATTTCATAACAAAAAAGAAGAAAAACAAAAAAACACCCCCCTCCAAAACAAAGGAAGAGAAAAAGGAAAGAGACAAACAAAAGAAAACCCCACAATAAACAAAACTAGTCAGAGAGTGGGCCCATGCATTGAGCTGATAACCACATCTTAGCATCTTGCTTTGGAAGGAATACTTTTGGAGCAAGACTGATGTTCAGAGTAGCACAATTGGTTGTGGAAGGAATTTCTCTCTGCCCAGGAATGTTCAAAAGTAGATCATCTTTTGGGCTCTATACAGTCTGCTGGTCTGATACGTGGAGTTATGTGCTCCAGGAGTGGCGATGGCATGCCCCCAACACCTGATTCATGTTGATGCGTCTACCACCCCAGAAGGAGTTGAGGGTGTGCAGGGATGGAGTGTCACCAGCTGTTGGGTGGGTGCAGGGGAGGCTGAGCACACCTGTCATCACAGGAACAGTATGAGGAGCAAAAGAAGGATCTCTTCTGTTTGGTTGCCAGCCATGGCATCCTGCTTGTGCAGTCCTGTGTAAGCGGAGTGCATTGTCCTGTGGCTGTCCAGATCAAATGCTCCCACAATTCAAGTGACTGCACTGTGTCAGGCCAGCTTGCAACCCACAAGTTCCTCTGTTTCTCTCACACTGCTTTTCCCAGCTTCTCCTAGTTAGTAACCAATTTAATTCTTTATCATTTCTTCCAAAGCTCAGGGTTCTGGGGCTAATCATCCATATCAACTGGATCAGGGTTCCATTGGGTGTTTTTTGCTGTAGAGGGTTTAGGTAGTGTGTTTACTTTCCCAACTATCTCGTCAAATCTTCCAATTAAAGAAAATTTAAATATCATTCCATTTTGAAATTTGGCATGATTAAATGCAGAATTTGAGTAAAATCAATCAATCCTAACTGTTGTTTGAAATAGCAATGGTAGAATATGATGTTTGTGGTGAGCAGATGGTTGTTGTAGCAACATAACCCACCTGTGTTCTATTTTTTGCTGGTCTTTTTTTTCCTCATTGTACACTTCTTTTTATTTTTGAAGACAATTATTTTATGAATGTATATAACATATTATAGCAAGTAAATATCCATTATTGAATGAGCTAATAAATGATTTTAAAATGTTTATTTTTTTTAATTTGGAATATTTCCCCACATTTTATTTATTTATTTTTTAAAATCTTTTTATTGGGGCTCATAAGGCTCTTATCACAATCTGTACATACATCGATTGAGCAAAGCACCCTTATACATTCGTTGCACTCCTCATTCTCATAATTCACCTTCCACTTGGGCTGGTCTTAAATAGTAGTGTAAATCAAAGAAAAACTATACTGATACGTTATTATTGCGTGCAAGATGGTATCAGTGTATCAAAGGGATCTTACTGACAAAGGGACTATAAGCTATGAAACAGACAAACAAAGCCTTGTTTTATTGTGAACCCCTATCTGTCCTCTGGACTAAAGTGAGAAATAAGGATAGAATGTCCATAAACAAACAAACTCATTGCTCTCAGGCTGCTTCCAATGGAGGAGAACATATTCCAAGAAGAGTAGTGAGCCACGATGAGCCTGGGGAGTTTGATAAATAAAGAAGTGATATGGCTTTATGTAATTTCCAGATACCAGCAAACTTCAAGCGGGAGGGAAAATCATACAGGAAGAAGCAAGCAGGAAAATCCTGAAAGAATCTGTGGGAACAATTGTTTTACTTCCTTTATCAATTATTGGCAAAATCCCAGAATAAAATAGAGGAAATAAAAAGGAGGGGATATAAGTATAGAATAACTTAAAATTTGTTAATTATGGTGTTAATGAAAAAATATAAATATCTTTGGACCCAAAAGAATGAACAAACCTATGTGAGAAGAAGTACAACCAGAATGCTACTTAGAAATGAGGCCAGTAAGACTTTTTGACATGTTATCAGGAGGGACCAGTACTGTACTCAGAGAAGGAGATCATGTTTGATAAAGTAGAGGGTCACTTTTAAAACATATGCATGTATATGTGTATGTGTACGTATGGAATTCTTCATGGCATGAATTGACACAGTAGTTGCAATACTAAGCACATAATGAGGACTGTCGGATGGTGATCTGCTTCCTTACACATCAGGTCTCTAGGCGTCAGAATGGACTCAGTGGCCCCCGGACGCAGTCACAGCTTAATTTTATTGAGGGGATACCTTGTATTTGGAAAAAAATTTCATAAGAATATATTTTGGAAATTAAAACAGTGTTTCTGCTTAAATCTAAATTACTATTATAACAAAATATACCATTGAGTTTAGAATGTAGCAGACATACATTCATGTCCAGATATTAACATTGGTAAAGCGGGACACCAGCGGGACACCATTGATAAAACTCATATCCTGGCGAAATAGCCACATGGCAGCTGAAAACCGTGTACCCTAGCTTGTGTATTCTTTCCCAAAATCGGGCCTTTTTAAAAGTGCCGCGGGACGCGGAACAAATTTTAAATATCGGGACTGTCCCGCCAAAAACGGAACATCTGGTCACTCTGCCATATATACAGAGTATGAAGAAACAGAACTAACATAAACTGTTATGGTCTGGTTTCATAAAAATGGGATCAAGCTAAGAAGAGCATTTTCTTCTGGAGTAAAGCTGAGACATTTTATAAAACACCAGAAAAACAAGCAAACATAGGTCAGTAATACCGACCCAAATTCTATGACATATTGTATGATATTTATCAAACTACTTTAGATCTTATATTATCATTTTTTATTTGCAAGAGCAAAACAATGCACCAAATTCATAGACAAATTTTTTACTTCAGTAAGGTAATATAAATAGAATTATCGCCCACAATCGTGGCACATAAGTAGACCTCTAAGAATGTGCTATTTCCCTTCTTCCTTTCTTCCCCAAATGTCTTTAAAACCTATGATATTTGAGCGTTGTTTCTCTGGCAGGGTCACGTGCATTTAAAAGAGGTACAATGTAGTCTCTCATATAGGAAATCTGCTGCACAAGACCTCTTTGTTTTGTTGTTAGGTTCCTTGAAGCAGACTCTGACACTACACACAAACGAACAAGACACTGCAGGGCCCTGCGTCATCCTAACAATGGGTTCAGACTTAGGAACAATTGTGAAAATGGCTGAGGACTAGGCAGTGTTTAGTTCTGTTGTGCCTGTGTTCACTATGCATTGAAACCAACTCAATGGCGCTTAACAACAGTATGGTACCTGGCTTAGGTAATACAGGGCACCTCAAAAATGTATGGAAAGAGGGTGAAGGGATACGTCGGACAGGGCAAGGCATGGCAAAATAATTTATAAATAATCAAGGGCTCATGAGGGAGGGGCAAGCGGGGAGGGTGGCGGGAAGAAAGAGGACCTGATGCAAAGAGCTTAAGTGGAGAGCAAATGCTTTGAAAATGAGGAGGGTAAAGAATGTACAGATGTGCTTTACACAATTGATGTATGTTTGGGCTGTGATAAGAGTTGTACGAGTCCCTAATAAAATGTTTGAAGAAAAATGTATGGAAAATGGAGCTACTAGATGATGAGATTGTTCCAAAATGTCTTGATGTACCCTCGCATACATACTTTTGGACACATTGCCTATTCGCCAACGGAATCCATAATGAGACATAAACTACACAATGAAAACGTGCACTGAAGCAGTTGCAACTACTGATTGTGCAACCCTCCCTTTCATCGGTGCAACTTTCTCATCACCTGCTCTGAGCGCTATGCTCTTCCAAGATATATCAACATGACGTCCAATTGAGTGTGGCAACATGACAGATTATATAGAAGACTTAGGGGGCAGTGAGTATATTGTAATAGAGTGTCTTTAGGAAGAAGGAGAAATACTAAAGGTTTTTGAAACAGAGAAGTGTTATAATGAATCAAAGGTTTTATGAGAGTTCATGTAGAAGCGAATAAACTGGGGTTGGGGGGAGAACTAATGGATACCAATTAGGATGCTGTTGTTAAAATCATAGCAGGACATAAAAAGATATTGGTTTTTCTTATTAAGGTGTGCGGGCATCTATTTCCATCTATATAAATTCAATATAAAAAGTCTGATGCTGGAGACAACCAGGACTGGTGTCGTGCTCATATGACCTGGGCAATGGTTTGAGGGCTCTGTGCATAAACAAAGTCAGGTAGTAACTGGTTTACTACTCAGTTACTGTCTTAAAATTCTTAATCTTTGTTTTAACAAAGGGACCCTAATTTTCCTTTTTTACTGGGCAGTACAACTTATGTAGGCTATTTGAGAGACACTAGTTAACTTGGAATTCTGTAAGACAGACAATTTTTGTGCATAAATCCAAAATTTTACAGATTTATAATTTTACAGATTTATGAATAACTGGAGTTGGGTGACAAATGAGAGGCTCTTGGGCCCAAATGCTCTTCTGCAGGCCTGATGAAGAATGGAACTACTGTGAACATGGGTAGAATCTAAAGTCTTCCAGTCTGATTGAATGTATTGGAAAGACCACGGGCTTTGGAGTCTGGCAGAGCTTGCTTTTCATCCTGGCTCTGCCATTTTCTCTTCCTGCTTTCTGGGCCTCATTACTCTGGTTCTCTGAAAATCATTTTCATAATGACATTGCTAGGGATAAAATGAAATGATAAAAGTAGAGCACAGTGTTTAAGAGACAGCAAATGATGGCGGGGTACATTTACCAAGTGGTAATTAGTCCTAATCTTCAATCTTTGCCCAGGAGTAAAACAGCATTTCATATCTGTCCCGGGAAAAAGCAAAGCAGTTAGATGGCATTTTCTCTGTGGCCCCTGGGGGTCTCCCTGGATTCCTTTCTATCTTGATCTGTTATCCTGGGATCTATCTGTACTCGTGTTAGCTAACCCACAGCTCTTAGCCTGGCTTGACGAGTGGGTGTTTCAAGAACCTGCAGTATTCTGTATTTTTTCTTATAAAGGTTTGCACTGCTCTGTTATAGTTCTCCCTAACCACCTCCTTGATGACATGGTTGGGTTTAGCATTTCCAGCTGAGGGGACCAAAGAAAAAGTAAACCTTTACCATCATCATATTAGGAAGAATTTGGATGCAAAACTGAATTTTGTGAAAGGTGTACTTTAGCAGCAACATAAAGCCATCCTCATCATAGGCTGTTAAGAAAAATTAAAATGAAATACTGTAATTAAAGAGATGCCACCTTCAGTCATTGAAGAGCAGTTTTATGAACTGCACATCACATCAGAAGTTTGGATCTGCAGGGATTTTTAGTTCTGGTTCTGATTTTGTGGAACCGGTTTAATGAAACTGAGAGCCAGGGAGATGGCACACACCCACAGTTATATCTACGAAAGATAACACCCGTAGAAAGCACTGCAATTATGATCTTCTCCAAACAGCTGACCCAGTCTCCTGGACCCCTTTAGTCTAAGATCAACCCCCCAATACTAGTCAAGAACACTAATATTTTACTTAACACATTATTGCACAATATGAAAATTGCAACTGTACTTTCTTTGTTTCACTAAAGAAAATTGGCCTATGATGTGCTCTGTCATTTTTTTTTTCACTATTTCTTTCCCTTCTGCACTCAACAGATGAAGATCACATATCCTGCCTTGGCCCATGAAGACTCTGTAATAAGAAACTATCAATTTATCATTTGCTGCATGATCTCTAAGAGCAGACAATGGAAACTGCATTACAGTTTCTAGAAACTGCTCTGTGGCAGCCTTTCCAAAGTGCACCCAGGGCACGTCTCACACGTGCCAGCCCTTAGCTATACTCTGGTCTTTGCTTGTAAAGATCAAGGGAAGTCTGAAGGGGTAAGAGGGGGGCTGCTGGGCGGAGAGGGTAAGGCTCCAAGCAAAATTCCAATTGAAAAATCCCTGATCTCCTCAAAGAATGAATAGGTGAATTGTTGCTCTTGTTCTTGTTTTTTAAGCTTCATCCCCAAAATAACATCCCTCCTTATTGCCAGAAAGA
Organism: Tenrec ecaudatus; assembly: GCF_050624435.1. Classification (NCBI taxonomy): domain Eukaryota; kingdom Metazoa; phylum Chordata; class Mammalia; order Afrosoricida; family Tenrecidae; genus Tenrec; species Tenrec ecaudatus. The sequence goes on from NC_134545.1 coordinate 65,554,373, forward strand.
GAGGTTGCTGAGTGGACTGTGGATAAAACAAAAACTTAGTTCAGCATCCACAGGAGGCGCTACTTCTCTTCCAAGACGAATGGACTTTTGTTCTGGCTTTGAACAGTGGATGACAGAGTGATCTTGCTAAGACTTGGTGAATGGCCAGAACAACGTCACTGTGACAAAAATAATGAAGGATGTTAATTAAATAATCACCCTTACACAGGAGAACTAGACAGTACATTGTCATCAAAAGAAACATTGATTTGCCATCTACAGAGTGAACACTTGTTTTTGCATTATTAATGGCTTGGCCCTGATACTTTTTTGAGAACTGTCAATTTATTTCTGTAATGGAATGGAGCCTCCTTTGGGTTCCAACCACTAATTCATCAGTGGTGCATAAGAGAAGAGAGAGGAAATCGGGATTTCCAATCCTGTCAACTGAAGCTCTTTCCCGCTAATCTTCCAGTCCCCAAAGAGAAATGTACTCTTCTCCCTCACGATCTAGGCAGAATTTTTATAAAAGCTTTATTGAGATATAATTCACATACTAAACAGCTCACCAATGTAAAGTGTACAAAGGGAAGTGAAATCACATTGATATAAAGTCACAGATCTTTTTATTAAACAAAAACATCAAAATGTGAAGCTATTGTTTCTTGACACAATGTCCTCCATCTCAATCTACAAACTCCTGACAGTGAAGTTTCCGTCTCTCCAACTCTTTTGTGGAGAAGTTTTCACCCTTTCTCTTACACTATGTCATAATGGCAGTTTGTCATCCTCCAGGACAAGTGTTATGCCCCTTTTAGATGCTCTTTGAGTTTAACGAGCAAAATGAAGTCTGAAGGGGCACCATCGGGGCTGTTTGGTACCTAGGGTAAAGGTTTTTAAAGAAATTCTCATTGAATGTTTATTGCTTTGCTCAAAGATAGAGCTGGTGATTTGTTGTGATGGGGGAAAATTCTTGGCCTTTTTCTCATTAATGCAGTTTTCAATTAGCTTGATACTTCTTCCTAAGAAGTACCTGCGATTGCCATGCGCACATTATTTGAGAAAACCAAGGTCACCTCCTGAGGTCCTCTGAAACAGTCACTGTCACCTGACCCGATCTCTCTACCTTGAGGGTAACTGGCCTAGAAAATCTCTCAGGAAGTCATTATTTTGATTAGGCTTTTTTAAAAACACCACAACGAGACCCAGACAAATGTATGACTAAGACAACATGGGTGCAACCATCCATTGATCTAAGAGACATGTCTAAACAAACTTTGTTTGTAAAGAAATCCCATCCATATTTGAACTGCAAGTCTAGTAATAAACTTAATCTCACATGATCAGTTGTTTTTACTTTTATTTTATAGTCCCAGTTGCGCAAATATCTCCCTACTTGACTTTGGAACATTGCCATCCCTTTATAAAGAAGCCCTGTGATTTGAATCAATTGCTTCCCTACCCTCTGTTTTCCCATCCTTAAAACTACTAACCTACTTTCCTTCTCCAAACAGTTTCCATGGAATCCATTTCAATCGTACAGCAGAACTATTCCATGGTATTCCCAAGGCTGTGTTCTTTATGGAAGCAAAACTTTAGGTCTTCTTCCCACATACCAGCTGATCGGTTTAAACTGCCTGTCATTCACCACCAGATAGTTTTGACTTGTCTGTATAGATGTGCCTATTTGGGATCTTTAGCACACATACAATCTGTAACCTTTCGTAATGGTCTTCTATGCTGCATGGTGTTTGGGGGATTCTAGGTGAACAACAAATGACTGGAATTTAGTCCAATGACACTCAATCTTGGCTAGGACTGAAACACACTTGAATTTCTTTTTGAAAATCCGACATAGCCCTGATATAGTGAATTACAAAACTTGTGAGACATGCATCAGGCACGAACCTCTTAAATTTTAAGAGCTATAAGGTTCTAATCCTTGGAATGATATTTGTAAATTCATAAGTATAAAGTGAGCATAAGGTTCAACCTTATATTTGGCCTTGGTTTGCAAACTAAGGCTCCAATAGCAATGGAATGGACACCCTGCGTATTATTTCCCCCCAAGAGAGAAAGGGAAAGGCTGAAATTTAGTGATGGGGGTAGATGCTACGGGTTCTCTTTCTGAGAAGGTTTTGAGGTGTAAAGTTGCTTCTTTCTGGCATAGAAATGACAGGTTAGAAGGTGAAGACTTCTCTCAGCCAAATGTGTGAATTCAATCTGTCTGCCCGTTACTGTTTCCTTTGGGTTGACCTGTTATTTTAGCATAATGTGAGCACAGATTGAATTTACCAGTCAATTTAGGACAATTGTGTCCAACCACTAGTCAGTGCAATTAAAAAAATCAATTGAACTTGTCATTCAGTGATGGAAAGTTCAACCCTGTTCCCAGGGATATGTTACTTTGTGACAGGTCTGAGTGTCAGCATTTCAGAGCCAAGGAGACCTTCCTAGTTAGGCTTAGCTATGGAAAAATAACGAGAGGACATGTTTTCATTACAAAATATAACCTTTCTGTTTCTTACCTCTAAATTAGACAACTTCCCTCTGGATTTGATTTGATTTCGCCAGAGCCCTTTTTGGGTGGTTTCCAAAAACGCACCGTTTCACCTCAAAAACATTCACCAAAATCTTCTCTGTGCTACTGACATTTGTTAGTCTCCACTTTCCCAATCTCAGAACTATGTTCTTTGGAACACAACCTTGTTCAAAAGAGTAAAAGCAACTCTCATTTTCCAAATTAGATTTTCTTGCTTGCTTGTTTTCTTTTTTGGTCTGGGCAGCCTCTAATGGCAACACAACTATCAGACGTGCCTCCTGGGAGCACAAATATTTTCTTGAAGATTTCAGCAACGCAGTTTGCCCACAGGTAGTGGTTGGTATTGCTGTTGATGTCGCTTTGTTCATCACATCATCAAGCACATCAAGTCTTTTTCTTACACTCGGAGGGAATAGGACTCAAGAGTTCTGCTTTGCTTCTTGGAAAGAGAACGTTATTCAAAGGCTCACTGAATGATGAGTCACATTGTGCTCATTAATGAGACTGACTTCTTTTATCGGACTAATCTCTGTGCTTGCTGGTGAGGCACGCTCACTAAACATTTAAAATCAATAGCAGGTCACCAACTACTGAGTAGTAAAATAGCATTGGGCGATGAACCTTATATAATTTTTAAAATTTAAAAGCAAACATTAATTTTCTCAGAAAATAGCTGTCTCCTGTTTTGTTTTGTATCATAGAGAATGTGGGGATTTCCTACTTATTAGTAATTGCTTGGATAAAGAATGGTGTTCTCTGTGGAGCCGGCAGAGTCAGAGTCCTTTGCTAAATTAATGGTGCTTTCAAGGTTTTGTAACTGAAATGCCACATTTGATTTAAAAATAAAGGTCGAGATATTTGCATTTTGCCTTTATGGTTGTGCCTGATAAGTGTGAATAGTCTTTATCTGTTTTACCAATACATTAATTTGCGAACTGTTAAATAAAAATGCCAGTGTAGTTTCCTGAGTTCTAGATAGATATCCTGTTTATTATGAATTTTCTAGGTAATTGCATCAGCTCTTTGCCTTGTGGAAGCTGTGATGATTAGGGCAACAGGTGCTTCAGGAAGAAAAAAATCATTAATCTTTGGTTAAAAACTAGAAAAAAATAGTGAATGCCCTCTTTTCATATTCAATAGACCATAGTGCAATAGGTCCTGAGAGCTGATTTGTGCTTTGTCTCTGAATGCCCATATTGTCCTATTTATTTATAGTTGTATGGTCACAGAAATTTAAAACAAGAGACATCTCTTTATGAGTATATTAAGGGTTTGATTTTTAGAATTTTAAAAGTAAATAAAGCCCACCTTACAGCATAATTCATTACCCCAGGATTGTTGACCTGATGATTTTTATTTTTAAGTACATGCAGGGAAGGCTTTGAATGGCTGTAAACAACGACTTTACAGGCGCTCCTCTTCCTCTCTATGGGTACTCAGCACAGTAGGTCCTGAGAACTGATTCCTGATGGATTTTGAAGTAAAATCAGAGAGTATGTTTCATACCATTTGAATTACCTTGTTATATGTGTTTTGCATTTGCAAATATGCGTGTCCATGTATGAAAGTCAATTACAGATGCAATCTATTCAATTTAGTCCACTTTTGAAAATGTACTGGTAATCTCCAATAAAAACCCAATGATTTATTTAAAATTTCCCATTGCTGGCTTCTCTTGAAAAATCAGACAATTAAGGAAACAGGTCCTATTTTATTTTATTTTTATTGTTTTATTGGGGCTCATACAACTTATCACAATCCATTCATAGATCAATTGTGTAAAGCACATTTGTATATTCTTTTTTTTACATTTTATTAGGGACTCACACAACTCTTATCACAATCCATACATATACATACATCAATTGCATAAAGCACATCCATACATTCCCCGCCCCAATCATTCTCAAAGCATTCACTCTCCACTTAAGCCCTTTGCATCAGGTCCTCTTTTTTTTCCCCTCCCTACCTGCTCCCCCCTCCCAATGTGCCCTTGGTAATTTGTACATCGTTATTTTGTCATATCTTGCCCTATCCGGAGTCTCCCTCTCCCCCTTCTCTGCCGTTCCTCTCCCAATGAGGAGGTCACACGTGGACCCCTGTAATCAGTTCCCCCTTTCCAACCCACTCGCCCTCCGCTCTCCCAGCATCGCCCCTCACACCCCTGGTCCTGAAGGTATCATCCACCCTGGATTCCCTGTGCCTCCAGCCCCCATATGCACCAGTGTACAACCTCTGCTCTATCCAGTCCTGCAAAGTAGAATTCGGATCATGGTAGTTGGGGGGAGGAAGCATCCAGAACCCGGGGAAAGCTGTGTTCTTCATCGGTACTACCTCACACCCTGACTGACCCATCTTCTCTCCTAAACCCCTCTGTGAGGGGATCTCCATTGGCCGACACTTGGGCCTTGGGTCTCCACTCTGCACTTCCCCCTTCATTCAATATGGTATACATATACACATATACATATATAGACACACACATATATATACATATACACACATATATCTTTTTTTTTTGCATGATGCCTTTATACCTGGTCCCTTTGGCACCTTGTGATCGCACTAGCCAGTGTGCTTCTTCCATGTGGGCTTTTTTGCTTCTGAGCTAGATGGCCGCTTGTTTACCTTCAAGCCTTTAAGACCCCAGACACTATCTCTTTTGATAGCCGGGCACCATCAGCTTTCTTCACCACATTTGCTTATGCACCCATTTGTCTTCAGCGATCCTATCATGGAGGTGTGCAGTCAATGATATGATTTTTTGTTCTTTGATGCCTGATAACTGATCCCTTCGGGACCACGCGATCACACAGGCTGGTGTGTTCTTCCATGTGTACTTTGTTGCTTCTGAGCTAGATGGCCACTTGTTTATCTTCAAGCCTTTAAGACCCCAGTCACTATCTCTTTTGATAGCTGGGCACCATCAGCTTTCTTCACCACATTTACTTGTTCACCCACTTTGGCTCCAGCCGTTGTGTCCGGAGAGTGAGCATCATAGAGTTTCAATAAAAGAAAGTATTCATGCATTGAGGGAGTGTTTGAGTAGAGGCCCAAGGTCCTTCCGCCACCTTAATACTTAACCTATAAATATAGACACATCGATCTACTTCCCCATCCTCCTATATATATTTGCATGTACATGTCTTTGTCTAGACCTCCATAAATGCCCTTTGACTCCTAGCTCTTTCCTCCATCTCCCTTGACTTTCCTGCTGCCCTACTACCATGCTTCGTCGCCACCTGGGCTAGAGTATACCTCTTCTCTAAGCAACCTTACCCTTGATCATTCCCCACCAGACCTGCCACTCCCCCTCTCTACCATTTGGGGTCCCATGTTGTTCCCTTGTCCCTGTGTTTGTTAACACCACTTCCTTACTCCCCCTACCCCCCACCCCAAGTCCTCCCAGAACTGTCGGTCCCATTGTTTTTACTCCAGATAGTTCATCCAGCCTGTCCTATTCAGACAGACCAAAACAGGTCCTATTTTTATGAGTAAAAATAATTTATTAGAATTTAGTTGCAGGTCCCATATTTACACATACAATGCTTTCCCCAGCTTCACACAAGTATTCCACTTTCTTTTTCCTACACTGTACTGAGATTGTGAGTGATTCCTGCTCATGGGCTTACAGCCAATATGAACTAAAAACGAAGAGTGTTTTATAAATATACTGAAGAAAGTATATGTGGAGATGATCTTAACTCTTTTGAAAACATGAAAATCTAGGGGTTAGTGGTCCAATCGAAAGTAATCCTCCTTGAGGTTGGAGTGAGAGACTGGGTACTGTAGAACATCAGGGAAATTCTGACCCTCCTTCCTTGATGTCATTAGAGTGGTCCTGACCTCTGGATGTGATACATGTGAGACAGCAACTCGGTTCCTTATTGCATTTGTAAATGCACTTGCTTTTTGTTTTCACTATTCTCAACAGAATGCTGAAGGTGGACTTTGGGGCCAGGGTGTGCTTCCCCAACAGACTGGACTGGAAAGCACTCCTAAAGGCCAACAAACGATCCTTGAACTAGCTAGTAGCTTTTCTTTCTTGTTGTGTTTTGTTTTGTTCTTTGTCAGTGGTTTGTTGTTGTTGTTGTTTTGTTGTATATTGTCCCCTGGTTTTGCTCTGTCTTGTTTTTGTGCATGCTATTATCTCCACAGGTCTGTCTAAATAAAATAGGCTGGGTGAACAATCTGGAGGGGAAAACAAAGGGACGTACAGTTCTGGGGGGATATGGGAGAGGGGGAGGTGGGGGGAAAGGAACTGGTGTTAACAAACCCAGGGACAAGGGAACAGCAAGTGATCCAAATTGGTGGTGAGGTGGGTGTAGGAGGCCTGGTAGGGCATGAGCAAGGGTAATGTAATGAAGAGGAATTGCTGAAACCCTGGTGGGGACTGAGCATGATAGTGGGACAGGAGGAAAGTCAAGGGAAATAGAGGAAAAACCTGGGAGGCAAAGGGAATGTATAGAGGTCTAGATAAAGACATGTACATATGCAAACATATTTATATATGAGATGGGTATAGATATCTATGTGCTTATATTTATGGGTTTAGTATTAAGGTAGCAGAAGGACATTGGGCCTCCACTCAAGTACTCCCTCAATGTAATAATACTTTCTTCTATTAAATTGGCATTCTATGATGCTCGCCCTTCTGACACAACCACTGAAGACAAAGTGGGTGAATAAGCAAATGTGGTGAAGAAAGCTGATGGTGCCTGGCTATCAAAAGATATAGCATCTGTGGTCTTAACGGTTTGAAGATAAACAAGCAGCCATCTAGCTCAGCAGCAACAAAGCCCACAATGAAGAAGACACCAGCCTGTGTGATCATGAGATGCTGAAGGGATCAGTTATCAGGTATCAAGAATAAAAAATCATATCATTGGGTGCACACCTCCATGATATGATCACTGAGGACAAACGCGTGCATAAGCAAATGTGGCGAAGAAAGCTGATGGTGCCCGGCTATCAAAAGAGAGTGTCTGGGGTCTTAAAGGCTTGAAGGTAAACAAGCGGCCATCTGGCTCAGAAGCAACAAAGCCCACATGGAAGTAGCACACCAGCCTGTGTGATCACAAGGTTTCAAAGGGATCAGGTATAAGGCATCATCAGAACAAAACCATCTTACCATAGTGAATGAAGTGGGGAGTGCAGAGTGGAGACCCAAAGCCCATTTGTCGGCCACTGGAGATCCCCTTGCAGAGGGGAGGAGATGAGTCAGTCAAGGTGCGATGTAGCACTGATGAGAAATACAACTTTCCTCTAGCTCCTAAATGCTCCCCTGTGCCCCACCCCACTATCATGATCCGAACTCTACCTTGCAAGTCTGGCTAAACAAGAGGATGTACACTGGTTTAGATGGGAACTGAAAACAGGAATCCAGGGTGGATGATACCTTCGGGACTAGGTGTGTGAGTGCCAATACTGGGATGGTAGAGAGAGAGTGGGTTGGAAAGAGGGAACCGATTCCAAGGATCTACATGTGACCTCCTCCCTGGGGGACAGACAACAGAAAAGTGGGTGAAGGGAGACGTCGGACAGGGCAAGATATGGCAAAATAATAATTTATGAATTATCAAGGGTTCATGAGGGAGGGGGGAGTAGGGAGGGAGGGGAAAAATGAAGACCCGATGTCAAGGGCTTAAGTGGAGAGCAAATGTTTTGAGAATGATGAGGGCCATGAATGTACAGATGTGCTTTACACAATTGATGTATGTATGGATTGTGATAAGAGTTGTATGAGCCCCTAATAAAATGATTTTAAAAAGAAGAAAAATTATAGTGTGATGCTTATGTATTAATTAATACTTTTTACATTCCATTGATTCACCTGTCATAACAACTGTCATATACATGGACCTCTTGCAGTCAGCTGGCTTTCCGAATTTCTTGACATTAATGAGCCAGCAACTCTAGCATTGTATCTGGGTTTTTAAACTTTTCAACTGGTGCTCTGGCAATTTCTGAAAGGTTTTTATCAACACCTTTGGGGCAGCTTGGACTTCTTACTTTCATACAGTCAGTTCTTGATTGTATACGATCTTTTGAACAAGGACAGATTCTTTCTCAATGATTTTATTATTTATACCATCTTCAGTTGATGTTTTCTGTAGTAGTCAATATTTTCCCTATAGAATCTTTCTATATTTCAACTAAAGGCTTGATTATTTTTATGTAATTTTTTAAGCTTGAGGTGTACTGGCATACATTCTTCCTTTCAGCTTTCTAACTGGATCATTACACGTTTTATTATAATGCTTTACTCAGTCTTCTTGAGCTGTCTTTGAAATGCTATTTTAATTCATTGTGATAAAACTTTCAGCATCACAGCCACACACGAGCCACCACATAACAGCAAACTGGGAACTGTGAAACAAGCTTCTTGGCATTAAGTGGCATCAAGTTAGTTCTGACTCATAATGACAACACACTGCTGGGCACTGTGCCATCCTCACAAACGGTGTTGTTTGAGCTCATTGCCGAAGCCACTTTGTCAGACCTCAGGTGATGTCCTGCTGCGGTTCAGGAGGGTTTGTCAGTGTCTAGCAATGTTCTGGTGCTCCTCATAAAGTTTTTGATGATTAATTCTTTAGAAGTGGACAGGAACATATCAAGAACTTCCAAGTTTTATTTACCAAGGGTTTCATATAAGGACTTAGTCTATTTATTCTTCATAGTTTATTCTTCGTCTGGAAGCTCTCTTGAAACCTGTTCACATGGGTGATCCTGCTGACATTTTAAGTCCTCATGACCTAGCTTTGAGTATCACAACAACACAAATACACCAGAGTATGACAAACTGACAGATGAGTGGTGGAGTCAGTGGTCGTGTCTAAATAGTAATTGCTTTCAGGAAGAAGTCAGCATGCACCGATTACATATTGTGTAAATTTTGTGCATTATTTTATTTATTCCTAATAGTAACACTACTATAGAGCATGCGATCTCATCATTCAAGTGTTAAACATGGTAAAACTAAGACTTTGGAAGTTAACTTGCCAACATTCAGAGGATTGGTAGAAAAATACCAATTAGTATTTCAACTTAGCTATCTATTTTCAGAAACTACATTCTTAAAATAAATTCATAATGCTAGGAAAGGTATTTCTTGGAAGAATGCTTCCTAGTAGTAAGGATGGCAAGACTTCATCTCACATACTTTGGATTTGTTATCTGGCAGGACAAGTTCCTAAGACAGCATGTCATGCTTTATAAAGTAAGGAGTCAGGGGAAAGAAGGAAGATCTGCAATGAAATGTATTGACCCAATAGCGGTGGCAATGAATTAAAACATGACAACTGTGAATATGTTGCAGGACCAGGCATTGTTTTATTTTGTGTGTTGTAAATATAGTTGCTATGAATCAGAAATAGCTCCATGGTATGTAAAAGCAGCATGATGTAAAATACCCTAAATTTGTACATGAAACCCTTATAAAGGCAGCACTTATTTTCTCATTGAAAGCGAAGTAATAAAATAAATAATGTCCTATTCTTTTATTAAGCCAAGATAATAAAGGAACAATCACACAAATGGCCATTAAATCACTTAAGATCCATGGTAATTCCATGTATGTCAGAGTAGGAATATTCAGCAGTGTTTTAATGGATAAGATTTCAGAAGAAGATCATCAGGCCTTTAAGTTGAGGTACCTCTGGATGGACACAAAAATCCAACATCTTGGTTAGCATCCAAGTGTCTTAATAGTTTGCTCTACCTAAAGGTTCTATTTCTTTGTTAGCAGAAAAAAAAAGAACAACAAAACTTCAAAATACTTGCAAAACCATTTCTCTGGCTCCAGAGTTTTCTTAGCTGGCATTTTCATGGCTAACCACTAGCAGTGGCTAGTCTGGTACCTGATTTTCTAGAATTGTAGCCTGAGCTACATGAAGCTTACGTTATTCCCTTACCATCAACAGATGCCTCTCAAATTGGATTCACCCAATTCCAAGCTTCTAATATGCCTTTTTATCTCAGAGAAAAAAATAAGAAATACTGCACCAATTACTCCTGCTTTAATATCCAATTTCAGTATCAATTTCCTAACAGAACACTGTTTCTTCATCTAAAACATTTATCCCTTAACACAACAAATATCAATCTTGATCAATAATATTGCTATGAATCAAAGATCATAGCAGAGTTGTAGATGTGATATAGTCAAACATAAAGCAAATAAAATAGAGAAAAAGAGAAGAAATAATATTTTAAAGACTTGAATAAACTGCCTATGTTTTAAAGTCTAAAATCCCTGATTTTAAGCTTGATTAGTATTAATTTCTCATCACTAGTTTAGTTGTTACCATACTTTTATCTGGAGTGGGAAAGCCACTGTAATGCAATTTATCTTGTAATACAATTTGTCTATAACTTGCATCTATAAAGCATTATATTTTCCCCAAATTAAGAAATCTAATATTTGCTCTCCTAATCATTGAGCCATGAAAAATTCAAAACATCTTCATCCAAACTCCTATACTTGATCATAACATCACTACTTTCCCAATTTTAGTGTATCTTCATTATCATTTTCTAGAAAGATATTTTTCTCTGTAAAAGTAAGAGTGTGTGTGAAATTGCTTATATCTTTCAATCTCATAAAGGAGAGATATATTTTGTAGGCAAGGTGGCTTATTATTAGGAGCAAAGATTCTATATTCAAATTCTGATAATGCCACTTATGATTTTTAGTAGCTACGGAGAGATGCCTTGTGTATCTCCTCAGGAGAATCAACTAAGGGATTTTCAAATCTTTGAGAAAAACCCTGGAAATGAATGGGTGAAGAAGACAAATGGAGAGGAAATGAAGACCAAAGACATTAGAATATGGGAGATCGCACAAGAAAGGAGGAATTATGAAACCAAGTGAAGGATTCATTGAAGGGTGTTTTAGGTTGGGTTCTCTAGGGAAACAAAACCAGCAACGCATGTTATGTGTGTTTATATACATACACATGTGGCTAGAGGGATAGACGATATAGATCGTTTTTATCAAGCAAATGCCTCACAAAGTTGTAGAGCAGAGCTAATTCCAAATCTCTGTCCCAAATGTCAAGTTGGAAGCTTCTTCTGATTCATGTAGCTGGAAGGGTTGATGGCGCCATGATGGGCAGGTCAAAAGGCTGACTGCTGACCGCAGCTTTTAATGACCCCAGTGCTTGAAAGTAAGATGACAGCTGACCGGCAGCTTCCAAAATTGGCAGCCATTACGTCAGGTTGCTGACTCAAGTTCAAGGAAGCACACATCATATGACACACCTTACCCAGGAAAAGCAAATAAGCTTTTCCCAGCGTCCATTTTTATTGGAAGTCTGCCATATTTATGAGGAAACTTCCTTTCATAGTAGATTTCATTATGGAAATGATTATATTACATAAGACTTCATCATAGGGTTTGTTGCATCTTATCTGCCAAATCACTGAGAGTCCTGGTCCGGACAAGTTGAAACAGAACTTTGATTTTCACAGAGGATGGCATTAAAAAATGCTAGAAAAGGCAAGAAGAAAGATTACTCTTCATCTTTGGCCAAATGATTTGGCAAATGCTAATTGGTACTGGCAACCTTTTTTCCTCTTTAGATCTGTACAATATTAATACTGGGAATGGTCTTGCAGAAGAGTCAGATGTATGACCATGACACTAGACTGACATCTTCACAAGCTATTAAGTACATGTAAAGGAAAAAAACCAAACATCTAACAGGTGTGAAAATGTTGAAGAAGAAACATCTTTAACCCAAGCAACTAAATGTCGAGTAACAATCAATTATCTCCAAATATATCTTTGATGAAGCATGCTTCAGTGTCAGTTTAAGGTAAAAGACAGTGCCAAGAAACCGTTTGGGAAGAATAAAACAAAACATGAATTGTCTACTAAATTTGTGGCACTGTGTTTCACACACACACGGTTTATTGGAGTCTGGCTTTTAACATTCTTTCAAATCAGGAAGCCTCACCTTGAAGGATGGGTTGTAAATCTCATAAAAGGAGTTGATTCTGCTTCCTCCTTTGCCTCCCTACATGTGCTCTCAGTCATCTGTACAGGATCCTTCATGGTGGGGAAAGACTGTCCTTAGATACATCATCATGGAAACTGAATGATGACAAAGTAATTCAATGTTGGCTTTTGCACATGGATTTGAAATAAATTATTTTCGAGAAATATTTTGTCTCTGACTACAGAGGTAGTACCATATGTCTCCTTTTAATTTTCTGATTGTACTCACTGAGTCAGTTGCACTGGGTCTGTATTTCTGTTGGGCAACAACAGGCTGAAGCTGCTCTCTGCTGCCTTATTTAAAGAGTACACTGACTCTCCTATCTGCCACATTCTAAACGTGCCTCATTTCATTCAGTTAGTCTTGCTAGGTTCCTCTGGGCCTCAGCACTGGCAACCCTAAGATTATTATTGAGTGTTGTTGAGTCAATTCTGACTCAGAGCTCCCTCCTATAACAAGATAGAACTGTCCCATAGGGAATCCTATGCTGCAATTTTAGTAGGAGCAGATTATCAGGCATTTCTCCCACAAAGCAACTACTTAGTTTCCAACACCTGGCCTTTGATTTGGCTTCTGAATGCCTTAACCAGGACACCACAGGGCTACTTCTCCAAAATTCTTCCCTATGAACCTTGGCTTAAGCTGCAAAGACTGACTCTTCCACATCAGAGCCCAGCATGGGTGGCTAACAAAGTTCATATGATTGCCACTGTACGTGCACAACAGAACGAAGCACTGCCGGTCCCCCACCACCCTCACAATTGTTCCTGTGCTTGCGCCCACTGGGGCAGCCACTGGGTCGAGCCACGCTGTCGAAGGACTTCTTTTTTGTAGCCCTTTACTTTACCAAGTGCTTTTCCAAGCATGATGTCTATCTCTAGAAATTGGCCTCTCCTGACAACATGTCTAAAATATGTAAGATGAAGTCTCACCATCCTTGTCTTTTAAGGAGCATTCTGGAAAATACTGCTCCCCGAACAGATATTTTTGTCCATTTGATGAATAGTGAAATCTATGAAAGTCACTTCTAGCCTCAACATGGTAACAATTATGTATTTATTTCCCAGCTTAGCTATGAATGAAAAATGAGGAGAAGAAAGTAAGTTATGTGCTGTATTTTGATACTAAACTTCCCTTTGAAATCTTCCTAGTCTTGATTAAGGGTTGGAAACAATCTATTTTTATAAGATATATATGATACACAACAGACACACAGAATTCTGTTTTCTGTGTTACAGAAAATGAATAAGTGAAATATTTTCTTTTCATCATGACCTTGACTACTTCTTGCCAATCGCTATTCTCCTGTATTCCTTGGGAGCAGCCCAGTAGACAGAAGAGCAAGTGGCTAGTATGTATTTCCCATCCAATCCTGTCCCCCAAATATTTCCTTTGAAGTGTATATCAATGTCCTTTCTGGGCCATAAAGCTTGCAATTTTCAGCTCGCGTTCAAATATATTATAAGGGATTCATGATCACTTGAGTGCTTACAGCGGTTCTCCAACTTGGCTGCACATCAGCATCAACTGAGGGGCTTTTAACAAATCTTGGTCCTGGACTCCAAATAAGAAATCTTGATGGAATTAGTTGGAGTTATGCCCAGAATAAGTAATTTTAAAATCTTTCCAGACATGTATAATATTCAGACAAGCTTGTATTGTTATAGAATTTGTTTGTCTTTTTAGGTATCCAAGTCTTAAAGAACGGGTACACTTCACCAGAAAGGATGCGGTAAACAAATAGGAGGATGCAGAACATTGGCATCGAGACGTAGGCACAGTGACGAAAGGTCCTGGGAAACTGAGGACCGAGAGCATCTGGGGTCAGGGTCACCAGGGGCGGGAATGGACTCAATGGCACCTAACAATGGCAGTCAGGTAAAGGCAGAGTAATGGAGTCCTTAGTGACACAGTGTCACATGCTTTCCTGCAAAGTCAAAAATCTGTGGTTCTAACCCACCCGCTGTTCTCTGTGGGAGAATAAAACCTCTTGTTCTGCATCTGCTAATGGGGCAGGGTATTTCATAAGGGTCAGTTCTACTCTCTCCTACAGGATTGAGAGGTGCTGGAGTTTGACTTACAACATACAGCAACAACAATAAAGCACCAGAGACTTAATATCGATCCAAAATATGTCCTTTTCTTCTATGCATGTACCTATTGAGTTGTGTATCTTTCCCCATATTTGATTGTTACTCTCCAGAAGACAGATGGCAATTATTTTTGTCAATATTTACTTACCTGTCATTGGCCAATCCACTCCTCATCTCTAGCCTAGAATATAAATCCATGAAGGCGGTAGCATTCATGCATCTTCTTAGTTATCAGGTACTTAGTAGTAGTGCACAGATGCTGAATAAGTGATTAACGCACTGTGCCTGCATTTGGTTTTCAGGTTCCTTAGGCTAATTAAACTAATCGTGAAAACAAATCCCAAGTGTTACATCCTTCGATCATTCGTTTTATCATTTCTCTATAAACAGCTTTCTTTTGTCACTGAGAAGAATTTTCTTATGTATTTTAATTTAACTGAACATAAATTAAAACAGACTTTATCCATTTGCCATTGTGACATTCAGGTGTTTCATTCATCCTGCTGTTTGGTGCAATGTTATCAGCCCAGAGTTTCAATCTTAAGTAGTGGATGGAAAAGAATCCCCTGAAGAATATTATAACAGACCAGCAGTGACCATGGTGTTCCCATAACATAAAAGTAATTCCATTTCTGTGCAGGTTTCCTGATAGTATCTTTGTATTTCATGAAGTGTAAAAAGAGGATTACTTCTCTCTCTCTCTCTCTCTCTCTCTCTCTCTCTCTCTCTCTCTCTCTCTCTCTCTCTCTCTCTCTCTCTCTGCATACTCCCTACCTAGAGAGGGTTATGCATTTTATTTCAAACAGAAAATGATTGTACTTTAATGGAGACCAGAGGTTGGATAATTTAATGACCTGCCCATCACTAGGGGAACCTGTGATATTATTTTTAAAGGTGAGATGCAAATGCATAATCCAAATCTCAGTGAAAATTTCTACTCACTATCTGGGATATCTGCAGTTTTATCTCTTTGTTTCTCAGAATATAAAGTTAGGTTAAAATAGACAGACAGACAAATGGATAAAAAGATAAGCAATGTATCCTTTTTATTCCAATGTATTGCCAATGAAACCAGACATCTGTTTTCAGAGCTGTTTCATTCAGCATGTCATTTTACAGGAGGGTTACACTTCCTAATTGTTTTTGTCCTAAAGGCTTTATTACAGTGTATTATGAGTGACGTGTGATGGCTTGCAAGTTATTCTCTTAAGAAATAGTTGCAGCTCCTCTAATTAATAAGGAACATATTTAAATGAGATTGTGCCCATTGGCAGAGTTTAAAATTTAGCAGGAAAGGCAAACATATCAGGTTATCAGATGTGGAGGGATGGAGATATCACTCTTGAGTGTATTAATTACTACAATAGCTTTATTTATTGTACAAGCAATTTCATTCATTGTAAAATGTTACTTTAAAGTTTGCTAAATACCACAGTAATCTCACATATGACTGCTTTGAACTAGGATAATGTCCATTTATTCCAACTAAAATTTAATGTAATTATATATCCCATATATAAATTATATTTATTAAATTAATGTCCCTTAAAATCTGTGTTAGATGATGGCCCAAGGGGGTTATCAGATTAAGAATTATTGCTCAGTTTGTAAATACATGTTCTGAATATTTTATTTATTACATATTCTAGGAAAGATACAATAATCTTGAGGGAGCTCATGTTACCCTTTTGGATTTTCTTATCATATTTCTTATAGTTCTTTATCTTCTGTTTATTTTTTGTGTGAGGGATGAACAGGGTGGGTGGGCACTGTGGGTGGGTGGGGGGACTTTTGTTCTATGTGTCAAAGAATAAAGGAGATAAAAAGGTGTTCTTTTTCTAAATTTCAGTGTTCATATTCACTCAGAATAATTTGAGTTTGGTTTTATTTGGGCAAAACTCTGGGGAAAGTTTTAAAAGAGAAATCATGCTTCATCTTCAGCAAGCAATTCTATCCCTATGTTAATTTGCTGACTCTGCATCCGGTAGAGATAGAAAAGCTACTTGAATGACAGGGCCTATTGAAAATTAGGTGATAAATTGCAGCAAGTGCTCCTTTGATAGAAAACAAAATGTGCATGATAATACACTAGACTTTCTGGAGCGTTCACTATGCAAATGTGGCAGCAGGGACAGTTTTGAATAGATAATTGGAAAGGTGCATCATTTTTACTCCAGCTTTGCCCACATTAATCCTAAGCCCAAGTATTGCCCCTCAAAAAAGACCTCCTTCACAGTTTTTTTTTCATAGTACTTGCCTTATACTCTAGCCTGCCCATTTGTTTTCTGGTTCCTGTGTATCCATAATTAGATTTTAAGCCATATGCTGCAAGGCACCTGACTGCCTCAGAATTCCCATGGCACCTCATTGGAGGAGATACTCAATGAAATGAATGAATGACTCTGAAAGCATCAGATCAAAGACAGTGTGCTACCCAATCACCTTGTGGGGCATTCTACTATGGTTACATCTACCGCTGAGTGCCAGAGCCCACGGCACACTAGCCAATGGCTGTGTGCATTCTGCTGAGAAGAGGCAGCCATATTTCAGCCTTCTGTATTGTTCTGAACACCACACAAAGAACTAATCACAACCATCTTGAGAAAATTCAAAATTTTAGCCCAATTCTGAATGTTGTAGATTTCATAATGATTACTTTTTTCCCTCCTGGTATGAATTTGCAAAGAAAGCATTGATTAACACCATAATTTCAGAGTAGCCATTTCCTTCTCTTACTTTCAATGTTCTTTTCTTTTTAATCCTTTTACTCGGGGCTCATACAGCTCTTATCACAATCCATACATACATCAATTGTGTAAAGCACATTTGTACATTCATTGCCCTCATCATTCTCAAAACATTTGCTCTCCACCAAAGCCCCTGGCATCAGCTCCTTGTTTTCCCCCTCCCTCCCCAGTCCCTCTCCCTCATGAACCCCTGACAATCTATACATTATTATTTTGTCGTATCTTACCCTGCCCGACGTCTCCCTTCACCCACTTTTCTGTTGTCCATCCCCCAGGGAGGAGGCTATATGTAGATCCATTCCAACTAACCCTCCTACCCTCCCAGAATTGTCACCATTCACAACACTGGTTCTGAAGGGATCATCCACCCTGGATTCCCTATTTCCAGTTCCTATCTGTACCAGTGTACATCCTCTGGTCTAGCCAGATTTGTAAGGTAGAATTGGAATTATGATAGTGGGGGAGAAGGAAGCACTTTGGAACCAGAGGAAAGTTGTATTTTTCATTGTTGCTACATCGCACCCTGACTGGCTCGTCTCTTCCCCGAGACTCTTCTGTAAGGTGATGTCCACTGGCCTACAAATGGGCTTTGGGTTTCCACTCCCTACTCCCCACCTCATGCACTATGATAAGATTTTTTTGTTCTGATGATGCCTGATACCTGATCCTTTCGACACCTCGTGATGGTATAGGCTGGTATGCTTCTTCCATGTAGGCTTTGTTGGTTCTGAGCTAGATGGCCGCTTGTTTACCTTCAAGCTTTTAGGACCCCAGATGTTATATCTTTTGATAGCCGGGCACCATCAGCTTTCTTCCCACATTTGCTTATTCACCTGCTTTGTCTTCAGCGGTTGTGTCGGGAAGGTGAGCATCATAGAATGCCAATTTAATAGAAGAAAGTATTCTTACATTGAGGGAGGCCCAATGCCCCTCTGCTATCTTAATACTAAACCTATAAGTATTTGCACATAGATCTGTTTCCCCATCCTCATATATAAATATATTTGCATATGTACATGCCTTTATTTAGACCTCTATAAATGCCCTTTGCCTCCTAGCTCTTTCTTCTATTTCCTTTGACTTTCCTCTTGTCCCACTATCATGCTCAGTCTTCATTTGGGTTTCAGTAATTCCTCTTGGTTACATTACTCTTGATCACGCCCTACCAGACCTCCTATACCCTTCTCACCGCCGATTTGGATCACTTGCTGTTCCCTTGTCCCTGGGTTTGTAAACACCACTACCTTTCCCCCATCCTCCCCCTCTCCCATGTCCCCCTGGAACTGTAGGTCCCATTGTTTTCTCCTCCAGATTGTTCATCCAGCCTATCTTATTATCTACGGAGATAATAACATGCACAAAACAAGACAGAGCAAAACCAAGCAACAATATACAACAAAACAACAACAATAGCCAACCAATGACAACAAAACACAAGAAAGAAAAGCTTGTAGTTAGTTCAAGGACTGTTTGTTGGTCTTTAGGAGTGTTTTCCAGTGCAGTCTGTTGGGGCATCAAGCCCTGGCCCCAAAGTCCCCCTTCGGCATTCCCTGGGAACCTCTCTGCTCTATTCCCTTCCTGTTCTGTTGCACCCCTTAGTGTTTTGCCTCCATCCGGTAGGATCAGATCAGGCACAATTCCTACACTATGTTTCTGGTGTTGTCCCCTATAGGGCTGTGGGTCAGTGAAGGATGTTGTGTCTCATAGTGGGGCCGGCCATATGGTCCTCTCTGTGGACTGGCTCCTCTAATTTCGGTCATCGACCTCAAGGCCTGGTGGGCCAGGATGTGCTCCACTCTCTCCTCCTCCCCCTTCATCTGCTCCTGTGTGCTCCCATCACATATGTCCCTCTCCTGGAGCTGCAGATTCCATGCTGTCCTTTGAAATACATTCTTCTGGGGGCAGGTGTCCACGTAACCTTTGGGATTGGTCTGGCCCCTCAGACCTCTCCACTGGTTCCCTAACTTTCAATGTTTGTATACACAACATGAGGTGGCGGCTAACATGATCTTTAAGATCACTGCCAGTTAGAATTAGCCATGATTCCATTCATGGATTTGATAACTTTTTCTTTATTTCGTATCTACTTTATCATGTTGCAAAGGACTGCAGAAATAAATAGAGCTCTGACGAGTGGGAGAAAAACAAACCAGTGAGTAGGTGTATGGGGGGTGGATGGTGGGGGCGTGGGGAATAATCCTCCTTATTACTAGCTGAAGTTGTTTAGCAGTAAGTTTATAACAAAACTGTCAGTTACAGAAACAAATGGATGAAAACAAAAGCCTCCTTATAACCATAGTTGTAACCTATTGTAGTGAGCAACTAAGTAATCCTTTTCCCAGATAGTGATTTATTGTCTAGTCGGTTGTTAGATTTCTTTTAAAAAGTAAAGACTTTAAAACCTTTCCCCTTTTAGGAATATAGCATCGACTTAAAAGTTTAGCTTCTTTTCTGGAAAATGGCTTTAATGATAGTCAATTTTTGTTTGGTGTCTTGGGTAGTACCAGATAAGTCAGTGTATGTAAAAGAAGTATTTCGACTTAAGCAAAAGTTTACTTAACTTTTTTTCTTTAAAAACAAAACAGTATTCACTGTGTATTCATTTGATCACTCTGCCATAAAGATAATCGAACTTAGCACCATTGAGGCCTGCCCCCTCTAGGAGCGAGGAGAAGGTAACACCTCTCAAAGGGCGATCTGGCCGCTCATGTCCAGAGGCCCGGGAGGCCCCTCTTCCCGCGACAACAGCAACAACCACAGAACACAAGGAAGAAAATAATAAACATATTGATGACTTCAAAGATACAACACAATTGATATGTATGTTTAAAAATCTATAGAGCAGTTAAATGTGATAATTTTGTAATGAACTAAGGCAAAGGATTGACTAGCCTCTTTAAGGGAATAAGGGTGGTGGGCGGGTGGTACAAGACTTGAAAGGAAAAATAGCAAGTACCTTTTCAAGGTAATTTGAAAGCTACAGAAATAACTTTGAAAACTTGAATAAAATAGCTTATTTTAAAAAGACACAATTAAGCCTACAATACTTCTAAAAAATGAATATCTCAACATTCCCGTAACCATAAAAGAAACTTAGAAAGTTTTCCAGAGTTGCTCTTGTGACACTAAAACAAAGAAAATAATAAACTACACATACACTTAAGTAACACCCCCTCCCCAAAAAAACAGACCTATAAATAATACCAGAAAGATCCTTATGCTGCACTCTTTGAACATTTGAAATTAAGAAAGCCCCACATGATACCAATTAATCAATTTAATAAAATGTTTATACTTACCTCACATTGAACTTAAAGATATATAGCTAATGAATTAGAATTTCTCCATTTTTATGAACTTTTGCATGCTATAGGCAACAAGCACTGGACAAAGATTTTCCTTTGGCGGAATATTTTCTCTATCCCTAAAAGGATACGAGTAAAATTAATCATGGTGTTCTTTTTTATTATGAAAATAATGATTTTTTTTTCACTTTACCAGTGAAAGTTTGCCAGTTTTCCCCTCGACTTTTCTTTTAATATAGGTAGATTTAATCTAGAGACCCTTACTTAGCAGCTCAGTGGTTACATGGTGGGCTGCTTGTCACAGGCCAGCAGTTAGGAATCACCAGGCGCGATGCAGGAAAGCAACGAGGCCCCTCCCTGTGGCAGACTTGCAACATCAGAACCCCACAGGCTCAGTTCTACCCAGTCTGATGTAGGGCCATCATGCATCACAATCGACATGATGGCAGAGAGTTTAGTGTTTGGTTTTAGAATTAATCTTGTGGCATGGAGAAGTAGATATTCTGAGTTCCCCTTTAAATAGAATAGAATGGAGATATTAAGTGCATTTTGAAAAGTTATAAATGATGGGTGAAGTTAATTATAAAAGTTCTTGTCATTTTAAATCACATGATGAATCGGTGATAGTTCACGCTGCTTCTTGTGAATGTCACCTCCAATCACATGAGGAATCTGTGAGAGTTCACCCCGCTTCACGTGTGAATGTGCACATGCACAACAGTCGCATTTAAGAGAACAAAACGTGATCTCCATAGTAATTGTGATGTTAGCAAAGTTTGTTCTCATCATTCCAAAATTCAAATACCTCATTTGTTCTCTTCTCCCTGAATCATTCTTGTATTTAGATGATATTTCTGACCATTTGGGACTTTCTTGGGGGGAAATTTGAAATTATATATAAGAATGACTCTGATCCTTATTCTCAATCCAAAGTCTTTTGGGGGGAAAAATACAGAAGATGCTCATGCTACCTGGCATGTTAAAGAGGAGTCGGGTTGATGTAGACCTACAGACACTTTGCTTTTAAAATGATAAGTATGTAAGTTTTTTAGAAAACAAATTGTATAACTAACATGTTAGATCTTCAGTTATCGCAGTTTGTAGTTTTCTTGTTTGTTTTTTTTCTCTCTCTGGGGCCTCAATCTCTTACCCTCTTCACTATAGATTTATTTTTCATCTGTGGCGATGACTTCTGTTTCTTATTTTTGGATGGATCACATAAAGTGCAAATTTAACCCGAGTTGACATAGCTTTTCAAATTTTAAAACCATGCAGAGAACTGTTGAATTGTACTTTATTTACTGATTAGAAATTATCACTGGCTGCTATTAGAGAATGGGTTGCCTGCCTGTGGGTCAAGTGTCCACTATTGGATTGATTGTTCAAGTGCAGGTTACAAGATCCTGGCAATTTGTCAGGGGTCTCACCCAACTCAGGGATGCATACGGCAGCCAACTAAAAAGGAGGGGGAAAGAGAGTGAGGTGGGGGGGGGGTGCGGGCAGAACATGGTGATGGGGGAACAGGGCACTAATACAGCCATGGGGAGGGTATTGTTTATGTCTCCCCAGGAAATGGTGAGAGGGACCAGACCCCATCCCAGAGCACCAAGCCTTGAAGGCAATACACCGGCATGGAGCAGACAACTAACGGAGAGGAAGACGGGGCCGGGCCCAAGCCAAGCTATGTTGACCCCACCGCGGAAGAAATTAATACAGAGGACACTGCTGAAGATAGAGTTTGGGGAGAGAGGCGGATCTGTTCAGACCACATCAAAGCAAACTAAGAGGCAGAGAGAGAGGGGAAAAAAACCTCATCACAGCCCACCAAGCCCAAGGACAGCATCCCTCTTCAGAGTAGCCAATGGACAGAGAGGACCTTATGGGCTGGCCACACCATGAGACATGACTTCCCTCACTGACCTACAGCATTGAAGACATTGTGTAGAAAGTGTGCCTGGTCTTACTCATGCACAGTGGGGTAAAATGCAAAGGGAGTGCAACAGAGCAGCAAGGGGAGCAGAGTAAACAAGTTCTCTAGGAATCCTGAAAATGGACTTCTGACGTGGGGGACAGGGCTTGCCATCTCATCAGATTTGATCAGAACACAAACACAAGGGTCAGCAGACAGAATGGAACCTATCTATTGTTCATTTTGTTGTTGTTTATTTGTTTTGTCTTTTGTGTGTTTTTGTTTTTCTTTTCTTTTCATTTTGCCCTATGTCTATCTACATAAGGTAGACAGGACAAACAATCCTGAGCAGAAACAATGGGACTAGACATTCTAGGGGAACATGGGAAAGGATGGCATGTGGAGGGGGAGTGGGGAGCCAACAAAATTAGAGATAAGGGAGCAACAAGAGATCTAAAATTGATAGTGAGGATAATGTCAGGTGGGGCTTGATCAAGATCAATGTGTCTGAGAAGAAATACCGAAAGCCGAATGGAGGGTCAACATGATAGTGGGATAGGAGGAAGAAGAAAGGAAATGGAGGAAAGAACTAGGAAGCAAAAACTATATATATATAGTTATAAGAGCTGTATGAGCCCTCAATAAAATGAAGTTTTTTTTTAAATAAAAGCTATTTATAGAGGTATAGCTATTATAGAGGCATGCATTTTGTAACTATATGAATTTATAATGGAAGGAATAGAGGCCTATGTACATATATTTATATGATAAGTATTAAGACAGAAGACCCACTTTGGCCTCTACTCAAGGCCTCCCTTAACAGAAGAGCACTTTGTTCTGAAAACCTTGCACTCTTTGATACCTTCCTGACATGATCGCTGAAGACAAAATGGGTGCATATCAAATGTGGTGAAGAGAGCGGACAGTGCCCAGTTATCAAAAGATCTAATATCTGGGGTATTGAAGGCTTGAAGTCAAACAAGTGGTTATCTAGCCAGGGATCAAATAAGCCCACATTGAAGAAACACATGAGCCCGTGTAATCATGATGTTTCAACAGGATCAGGCATTAGGTATCAAAAGATCAAAAAAAAAAAAAAAGAAACAATATTGAAGCAAATGAGAGGAGGTGTAGGGAGTGGAGGCCCAAAGCCCATCTGTAGACAATTAGATATCCCCCCACAGATGGGTTATAAGGAAGGGATGATACAACCAAGGTGTACTATTGAACCAACAAATTATACATCATTCCTCTAGTTCCTTAATACTTCCTCCCCACCTCTTCACCCACCCCACTACAATGATCCAGTACTATCTTACAAACCTGGCTAGACCAGAGAATATATACTGGTACAGATAAGAGCTCTTGACACATGGGATTCAGGACAGATAAACCCCTCAGTAACGGTAGTGGGAGTAGGGCTATCATGAGGGCAAGAGAATGGTCATGGAGGTGGAAGGGTGAGAAAGCAGGGACCCAACACAAGATTGGACATATAGCAGCCCCCCAAAGGCGACAAATAACAGGAATGTGGGTGAAGGGAGACAATGGACCGTGTAAGATACAAAATAATAATAACAATATATTATTGATCAAGGA
This sequence comes from Tenrec ecaudatus, assembly GCF_050624435.1. Classification (NCBI taxonomy): domain Eukaryota; kingdom Metazoa; phylum Chordata; class Mammalia; order Afrosoricida; family Tenrecidae; genus Tenrec; species Tenrec ecaudatus. Next base: position 65,578,548 of record NC_134545.1, read on the forward strand.
TTTACAAGGGTGGAAGGGTGGGGAAGGGAGTAGGGAAAAACAGGAGCTTATGCCAAATGGTTTGGAAATGATGATGATGGCAACATATGTACAAATATGCTTGATACAATTGATGTATGGAATGCTATAAGCTCTGGAAGAGACCCCAGTAAAATGACTAAAAATTTAAAAAGGGGGAGACATATTTTGGACCTCCCCTAACACAAGAACATTTTGTTCTAATTACCTGGCAATCTTTGAAACTCACCTCCTAAACATGATCACTGAAGACAAAATGAGCGTGTAAGCAAATGTGGTGAAGAAAACTGATGATGCCTGGCTATCAAAAGATGTAATGTCTGGGTCATAAACACTTGAAGCTACAAAAGCAGCCATTTACCAGGGAAGAAAATAAGCTCACATGGAAGAAGCACACCAGCGTGCATGATCATGAGGTGTTGATGGGATCTGCTATTAGGTATCAAGTGATCCAAAACAAACAATTCGTCAGATGTTGATCATCTTGACTGGACCCTTGATATACCTCTCAAAATATGCAGATAAAGTGTTTAATTTTGCTCAGTCTTACAACCCAAACTACATACTAGCAAATGTTCTTGTTTGGGTTTTGGATTCTTTTTAAGTTATACTTTAGAAATTTAGTTTTTTGTATGTGATGTCCTAAGTTGTTTGCAAAAAAACAAATCAAATATTGTTAGGTGCCATCAAAGTGGCTCTCACTCATAGTGACCCTAAGCACTGCACAGTCCTGCACCCTCCTAGAGTTTGTCCTATGTGAGGAAGTTAGTCTATTGTGCCAACCTGGCCAATAAACACATGTGAGGTTAATTGAAGGGCAGAGGGATAAATGGCTTCGTGAGCCTCACCTTTCTAGTTCTCTGTTCTCTTGCTTTCTGGTGGTCAGACTAGGGTGCAGCTGTCTTAGCCAGTTCCCTGATTCAGCTGGCAAGGTTCAGTTCCTGTAAGACATCCCCAAGGGGAAGCTGCATGGACCTTCCCCAATGCAGCCCTGCATGTTGGAGCAGCTGTGCAGAGACCCTTGCCAGCGCTGAGATGTTTACACATTCACTGACTCGGCTTTCCCTCTGCAGTTGGCATCACTGTGTTTGTTTTGTGAGATGGAGGAGGACTTTGTGGATTAGTGTTGGACATATGGGTTAATGGGTTAATGTTGGGCTTGTGGGCTTGGGCAGCACCGGGTTGGTATGTTTTCTTGATGTTCACTTACCCTTTATATAAAACTCTCTTACACGAGTTTCTATGGATTTGTTAATATACCCAGACTAACACACTATGCCTGAGCCTATTGGTGCAGCCCCTATGTCAATCCATCTCGTAGAATGCCTGTCCTTCACCTCTCCACTTTACCAAACATGATGTCTTTCTCCAGGGACTGGTTTCTCCTGATAATATGTCCAACTTATGTAGAGGAAGTCTTGCCATCCTTGCCTCTAAGGAGCGCTCTAGCCTTTCTTCTGATACAGATTGTTTTGTCCTTTTAGCATTCCATGGCACTTTCGTTATTTTTAGGAGCTTTTTATTGTCAGAATTAGTAGTTCCATACAACTTTATTGGTTGTCTCAAAAGTAAGAAATATTGTTTTGAGATTTACTTTTTGGTCCAGATGAATGAAAATTAAATAAGCATTTAGACGGGTTATAAGGAAATGGAACTATTAAGGTAAAAAACCTAGGTCACGGAAACTATCTACTTGGAAGGTCATCTAACATGGAATATCTTTTCAGCCTAATGACATCAATTTCTTGCACTTATAAATTCAGTATGTTCCTGCTTTTGACATTTTATCTTGGCTCCCTTGGAAGCCCATATAAGACTCTCGTTGGAGAAGCACCAAGATCATTCACTTCAAACATGCTTGCTGTCTTCTTGATAAATTCACCATTGGCCTTTCCATCCAAAGCGGGTATAATAATAAATCCGAGTCTCTTAGCAGCCATAGCAAGCGCGGATGCTCCTCTCCTGCATGAAATCTCTACCCTGACACAGGGCGTTGTGTCGCATCCTCATTCTGAGAAGTTAATAACTTTGTAAAGCATCCTGAAGGAATCACTTTATTAGCTTTCCAGTCGGAGTTGTGAGCAGAATAGCGTCAGGAAGTTTCAGCCTTCGGGTACCATGCATAAAATAACTTAAGCTAGATTTGGAAAGCAAATTTTTGGTTTGATGTGGGCAGCAGAGGGCTATTCTACTGTTCCCCTTATCCAGCCCCCCTTGCAGTGCATGAAGAACTTTGCTAAATGTGTTCAATATGATCAGAAGCACTCAGTTATCATTTGTTATGCGGTATCTCAAATCTTTTATACTGAAAGAGCTAAAATAGTCAAGTTTGGGAAACATGATTTTAATAAATTGAATTAAAGGCTCTCGTTTTTATACATTTATGTGCACTTGATGCATTCAGATATGCTTTCATAATTAAAAGGGCAGGGGGTGAAAGATTAAAGTTAAAGGACAAATGCTATGCATGGCTGCACACTTTCTTTCCAAAGGTTCTGTGCTCATTTCTGTGTCTTGGGGGAAGAGTAAAAATACTGGCTGGATACTCCTTTTTGATACTAAAATGCCACGTTTCTAAAACAGTTACAGTCTTATCATCTCTCAATAATCCAATGTGTTCCCTACTTAAGGGGCTACTAAAAACAAATAAACCTCAACAGAAAAAAAGGGTTCTTTTATGTTTAAGAGAGAGCTTTAGATCAAAAAGTAATTATATATCAAGCAAACATCCCAGCCCAGTCCAAATTACGTCCATAAGTCCGATACTACTCCATAAGTTTCATACTAGTCCATAAATCACTCTTTGGATACACCCAACCACATGCAATGATTCAGAATGCCATAAGATCACAGGCTGGTGGGTGCAAAGTCTTGTGGATCCAATGGTGGTGAACACATCTCTGGGGCTCAGGCTACCATCAGGATGGCTCAAAGTGGCTTGTCAACAAGAAGGTGAAAGCAAAGCGAGAGAAGGTCCGACCTCCAGCGAGCCATTTATCTCAGTTGATCCTCCAAATGAGGTCTTCAAACAGCACCCTGATTTATAGGCTAAGCTACACTCCTCCACTTTAACTATCAAGTTGACACAAATTATGTAACTACCACAGTGCATAGATTTGAATAACATTTATAGTCACTAAATTCCCTTTATGTAGAGAGATATTACCCTATCACAGACAGCATTGTACTTCAAGATATATCTTGAAGTGTCCTTTTGTTTATCCTCATGGCATCATTCCTCTTGCATTTTCATTTCCAGCAGAGTAAACCACATGATTTGCTAATTCAATCTGGTCAATACCAGTCCATTTCTGCTCAGGAATGCCTAACACTGGGTTTGGCAAGCTGTGGCTTATCAACCATATGAATCTTTCTCAGTCGGTACATGGGGACTTTGAAATGAAATTAAAAATTGTGATAGTATATTATTCAGATGGTGGCTGTCAAATTATGTTTATATTTTTTATTTAATCATTTTATTGGGGGCTCATACAATGCTTATCACAATCCATACACACATCCACTGTGTCAAGAACTAGGTTTCAAGCCTCTACAAAATTTGAAAATGCATGCAAATCTGTAAATAAAATGATTTTGTAATTTGATGTTATACCTTCCCTTGGGTGGGTGAGTAGGTGGGAGAATTCAGTACTTTTCTATTACAAGATAAATGAATGAGTGAATTAATTATTACATTCTAAAATATATAAATGATTGAGACACCTGCTTTCTTCTAGCTCCCTCCTTGGTGGCCTTTTGTTGGCTACTTATTCTTGATGGAATAAGAACTCTCATCTATAAAACAAAATGGTTGAGTTAGATTGTTTTTAAAATACTCACTAAAGTTCATGGTCTCATTCAGAAATCCAGGATTATTGTATTATTTAAGTGCTCAAGTTCTCCACATCATGTGCATGAATCCAAAGAGGCCTTTATTTTCTTTAGGTAGACCTGAAGGATTTTCTATAAAGTGAACAATTTAAAAACATATGCTCAAACAAGGCTACCGCCTTAACAGCTGCCTAGCATACAAAATGGCTCCAAGCACAACATCAACATAAATATTATTAATGTCTTGAACTTCCCCAGTGATGATCTGGTTAAAATTACAGTTCTATAATCTGTTAGAGTCATAATTAAAAGTTGGGTTTTCTTGAGAGAGAGCTCTCCTTCAAAGATGCAAATTAAGCATGCCCGAACCTCTTAAAATTACAAGTCTGATTTAACACAGTATAAGGCTGAAAAGAAAATACAGAGTTGGTCATATTTGTTTAATTGTAACTTTTTTCCCCCCAAGTCTTTTCTCACAAAGGCCAAAGCCAAGTAAAGAATGAATCTTATTCATAGTACCATTAAAAATGCCATTAGGGAATAGCAGGTTCACCAGAAACTGAAAGAGGTCATTTGGCGTGAGCAATTGTATTTCTAACCACTTTTTATGGACATTGTGCTGTATCTTGGAAATGTGCTAAAATATTGTGATGCTTAGAGAAATTAGCTATGCGGAACTCAAATATGGTCACTTAGGAGCCCTTTGAGGACCATATCTAATAGAGACACTTGAATGGTTACAACAAAAACGATTAAAAAAATTCAACAACCTTTCATACATCTTTCCATGAAAAGAAACCTGTTTCTGATAAATAATGGTTTCCATAGATTATTTGAGACTACGTGGAACCCTCGTGTTAATTTTCTTCTTTCTGTGCTCACAGGTGATGGAATACAGTTGCTCATATTTTAGTACAAACATAAATCATGTAGTCCACCATACAGGATTGTCAGGCTCAGCTTTCCCCAAAACTCCACGTTATTTTCACACACCTCAAGATGTATGAAGGAATTACATGTTTAACTGCTTTAATTTAAAATGCTCTCTAATGTGCATGCTAGGATTTGTGGGTAACAAATTAATCAGATTTATATGTAATTGAAAGCAAACAGCTAGACCTTAAAATATATATGTAATTATTATATTCGGTTCAACGATAAGATTTTCAATATTTGCCTGAGTATATATATTTTTTAAAATAATGGAGAGATTAATGCAGTCAGAAAACTTCATTTTTATTATCATTCATGTGATCTTGTATGCTTGAATTTCACTATTCTTTTCCTTAATATACGAATAATTTTTTGGAACAATTTTGTCTCTCTCTGATGAGGAAAAGGGTTATTATCGATCAAGCTTATGAATATCTGGTTTTCCCTATCATGCACATAAATTATAGATATCAGATTTGTTATAATTTGACATGGGTTCATTTAGCTTATCCTGATCTTTGAAGCAAAAGTTAAGACCTTGAAGAAAAGCAACAATTCAGCCCAAGTAGTCTTTTGCTATGAAATTCCATCCTTTCCCCATAATATGGCTAAAAAATATTTGTGATATAAAATGCACTTAATTGTACTCTTTTATTATCTGCAGTGTTAACTTTATCAAATCATTTGGTCATTGTCCTCAGTTCCTATAAAAACTTGGTGTTTAGCATAACCCGTCTGATCTGGAGTTCACTCCATGGAAAAGGGGTTTACGTTGAGACCTAATAGGTTATGCTAATGGGATCCCTTAGGTACAAGCTGACCAGGCCAGAAAGACCACCTCCTGCTATCGGCTGATCCCAGGGAATGGAAGCATGGTTCCACCAACCAGGTCCACATACTGAGGTCTATAACACTTCCGGAGGTGAAAGTTCCATGAGCTTTCTGAGTGCAAAAGACATTGATGGAATTGGAAAAGCAACATGTAGCATTTGGGAACACGGGAGCTTCACATGGGGAACTAATCCTGTTTCCAGTCTGCACCTTATTTATCTTCACCTGTACCCTTTTACTGTAATAAAATGATAGTTGTTGTATATCGTGCTTTCTACTGAGAACGCTATTACTTTGGATAAGTAAAGTTTTCTAGCTAAAAAATGATTTTCTCAACACCCTTTTAAGCAAGATTAAAGCCAGTGAAGAGACTGCTATGAAACTCACTGAACTAGAGACAAGTAGTATCTTTTCCCACTGTCATCCAAGGAGCAGAGCTCAGTCTCAACAGTGACTTCTGAGGGCATTTGCTGGGCCAGTTAAATTCAAAACAGAGAGATTAATTCAGAAAGGCAATCTTTCTAGAAAGGACACAGGGTGATCACATTGGGGCTTATTATGAAGTTTTGCAAAAATCTAAAACTACATTGGTGAGAAAAAGGCCAGGAATGTTTTGCTGGAATTATATTCCATCTCTTTAATGAATTTGCTAACTCTGTGAGGGTAATGAGGGCTGTCTGTGAGATTTCCTTTGAAAACCTTAGTCCATCAGCCCTCAAACAATGATCCTACTTCCACACACTGCTTTTCATTGCCCAAATTCAAAGAACATTTAAAAGGAGAGCAAGGTGAGTCTCTGAAGAACGCCCAAATTGCCATTTTGACACGTAAATCAGAGTGGAGAATTCTCCGTGGAATGGTTAGAGAGATGGAACATTTCCTCTGAAGTCCATAGACCTTGATGGTGGAGTACATCTGGAAAGAGAACAACTTTCATGTTTTCTGTGCTTACTTAATAAACGATGATTTTGAAGGAATGTTCTTTAAATGATCGCCATAGATGGAAATATAGGAGGGAAGGGAAGTTCTGAGAAAAGTGGTAACTCTTGTTTTTAGGTCATGAGAAAATATATGGATTAGGAAAACTGGTGTGTGGGTCGGTGGAATATAGGAAAATAGAGATGGGCTGAGACCAGTAAAGTATGTAAAGAGCCTGCATGGAAGTTGTGTTAGACAGGGTCCCTAGAGAAACAAAACCAGAATGCTAATAATTTTAGATATATTTATACAGATAGATATATAACATAAGAAATAAACAGTTACTTAAAATATAAAGCAGTACAATATAAATGCCTCAGTACAACTCACCCCCATGAGACAGTTGTGAGAGACTGGAAGTCCTTCAAGTCTTGAGGGCCGCCAGATAGTCCTCTGTAGAGTAATTAAGGCTATCCAGGCACAGGCAGCAAACAGCAAGGCAAGTCACCAACAGTCAGCCAGGTGACAGGGTCCGACAGTCCCCAGCTCAAGAGATGTAAATTCAAATGGAGTGGCAAAGCAGGTCTTGAAGGAATCTCAAATTGCAGTGACACAGTCCACGGGTTAAGTGTCCCACAGGTAGTGCAGCTTGCAAATGGAGGCACAGAACAAGCCAAGCAGCTGCACACTGGTCCGATGATCAAAGAGTCAGAGACAAGAAATGTGAGGCTCACTGAGCCATTTATCTCTCTGCTCTTCAATTAATCCCACATGTTTTCATTGACACAATAAACATTAACTAACTCAGAAGTTTATGCAAACATTTTGTTGTTGCTTTGTCATGTCTGGTTGATTTCAAATCATAGCAACTCTATAGAGAGAGTGAAACTGCCATGCCGTTTCCCAAACTGTAATCGTATGAAAGCAGACAGCCACATCATTCTCCAATGGGATAACTGGTGGTTTGAACCTCTAATCTTTCAGTCAGCAGCCAAATACTTAATCACTGTACCACCCCCAAATACTTAATAACTGTACCACCCACCCCCTTTGAAAACATTTGGAGGTTAATGGGCACTTGGAAGTGGAGTGGAGGTAGAGATAAAATTTGAAATTTTGATAGTAGAGTGTGTTGAGAGTCCTGGATTTCTAAGATTTGCATATGTATTGAAGGAGGGTACCAGAGAAAGAGGAGTAAAGGTGAGTTCAAGATTTGACGTGGAAAATTGACTTACCTAAGCAGTTGGAATATACTTGCAACACATAAAGACAGAGAAAAACTGTGGAGAAAAGTAGATTGAGAATATGATAAGCATTGAGTTTCGTTTTACAGCTGCAAATTTGGAAATGTAGGTTGGACTTCCAAGTGGAGAAGTATTGGAAGAACATGGATCCATGGTTCTGAATTAGGAAGGAAAATTATGACTGAAGTTACAAATTAGGTAGTTACCAGCATATAGATAAAAGCAGACAATCACATCTTTTAATCATAATAGTTTATGACTAGATATGGCTTTAAATAATGCAAAGCTCAAAAACCTTTTGTTTATGTGCAAAAATGATTGCCAATTCTTTCATATCAAACAAAACAGCTCTGCAATAAATAATCCAGCACTGGTAGGATGATCTGGCAAACATCCAGAAATTGGACTCTTCTACTTGCTATGTTTCCTTTCCTTCTGTGTGGAATAGAGATGCTCGAGGGGCAGCTGTCATCCAAGCAGTCTAGTTGGCATAGAGAAGGAAATAACAAAGAAAACGTTGTTCTCTCCTGTTAAGAACACTTCTATAGACATTTCTAAGATTCACATGGTATTTCTACTTATTCACTGCTGACTGAAATGTATTACAATGGAGTCTGGAATAGTTTGTCATATTTCAGGGTGGTCATACAATTGGCTACACAATTGGACTCAACGACTGGCATCGAATGATAAAGTCTTGGTGGCTTCTGTTAGCTGCCATCCTTGTGTGAATTACAGACTCACGAAAACTCAGTACATAAGAGAATGAAGTGTTTCCCTGTGCTGTGCAGTCACGACAGCATCTGTGGGTTGGGGCTGTGTGACCCATCGCCTTTTCACTGGTTAATCTTCAGAAATTGATCCCAAGGACTTTTCTCCTCATGTGTCTTAATCTGGAAGATCTGCTGGAATCAGTTCAGCGTCATTGCAACCCATGAACCTCCACTGACTGATGGTCCTGACTGTGCATGAAGTGAAGAGGCGAGGAGCAGAACACAAGTCCTCCCCTGCCATGGAAAGAATTCCTTCACTAATCCCAGGAGCCATCTCACAGTTTGACACAGATTTATGTCTCTTATGAGGGATAATATTTCCAATACTAAAACTAGGATAATGTAAAAATGGACAGTCAGTCCTCCTATTGGGAGGTAAGCTGCCCTTGCTCTTAAGTGTCATCTAGTCATTTTTGACTCATAGTGGTCCGACATACAACAGAGAGCAACGCTTGCCGTCCTGTGTTGTCCTCACAGGAACTGAGTATAGATGGAGCAAGAAAATCAGGAAATATAAGTACACATACATACACATTTGTATTCTTCCTGTTCTTTATTTTTTCTCTCAGTATGAATTGAGTTGTGACCCTTCAACATAGTTATTCAGTCCCTGGCTATCTTACCTGTGCATGTGATCTTGTTTGGGAAAAAGGCACTTTCTTTTATTATGTTAATGTGTCTATTGAGGTGCATTGTAAACCTAATCACTCAGAGTTACAAAAAAAAGTGTAGAATGAATACAGGTGCCCACACAGGGGGAGTGAAGCCACAAAGAGTTTCTAAGTAACAGTAAGGTGCCCAAGAGCTGCCAAGAGCCCTCAACCCTGGGAGAAGTTGTGCTCCTGTTTTTCAGCTTCCCACTTATAGTCTTTCTGTTTCAGCAGCTTTAGGAAGCTAAGTTACTTGCTCTGACAAATAAAAGTATCAGCACAGATATTACTAGATGGCCAAGAGGAAAAAGAAACAAAACAAGTACCCTTCCCCTGCAAAACCATGGATACATTTATTGAAATTCTTATATGAAATGCTGATAATTCTAAGGATGTATAATAGAGATTTATAGATGAGACATCCAAAAACAACCCAAAAGACAGAGAAAGAGTCATATGATGTGGAGCAAACTGATACTTCTTATATTCATCCTGTGTGTTTTGCTAAGAATTTTGCCAAGCAGTGTCCTCTTTAGAGCATTGTGAAGAAATCTATTGTATCATTTCACACATGCTGGAACTGAGCCCCGAACCCACTTCTTCCAACTTTATTCTGACTCATAGGGGCCCACAAGACAAAGTAGAACTGCCCCAGAGGTTTCTGGGCTGGTGAATCTTTCTTTTTTGTTGTTCTGTTTATTCTGAAAAAGCATCATTTGATTTTTTTAAAAATAATTTTACTGGGGGTCCTTACAGATATAATAACAATCCACAAATCAATTATATGAAGCGGACTTGTACATATGTTGCCATCATCATTTTCAAAACATTTTCGTTCTACTTGAGTCCTTTGATAGCAGCTCCTCTTTTTTCCCCTCCCTCCCCGTCCCTCGCACCCTTGTGAAACTTTAATAAATTTTATAATATTATTTTATATCTTAAACCATCTGCTGTATCCCTCCACCCACATTTCTGCATTTCTTTTATGCGTCCCCCTGGGCAGCTATACATCCATCACTGGTATCAGTTTTCCTTTCTTCCCCTGCTCCCCACCTCCCTCCCCCATCAACCCCAACCCTCATGGTATCCCGACTCTAGGAGATATTTATCTGTGGTGGAATGTCCTGAGAGTGATTGATGAGATTCAACCACTGAGCTCTCCTTAGTTAGGAGCCCAAAGCTTAACTAACTGCACCACCATGGCTTATTAAACTCAGCTGACAGGGACTAAACCCAAACAAGCTTCTTTTTAATTAGTTCCCACCTATGACAGGGTCTAGCTGAAGCAGCACCTTGAAGAGTAAAGTCTCAATTCTTACCACAGTCATATATGAATCGCCCTTTATGATACAGCACTTATTCAAACTCCATCACATCTCCCATCATCCACTTCACCTTGACAACTCACTTTGCAGATCATGTTTTGTGACTTTAGATATGATGTTCTCGCTCCTGAAGGCTTATTATCTCATTGATTGCCTGGATGTTATCACTATTTTTAAAAATTGAATCTCAGATGTTACCTCCTCTGGGGAGATTTCAGTACTCTCCTCTCCCCAGTGCTCATCAAGATTTTATTTATTCTACACCATCTCTGTGTTATATAGAAATATATGTAAAAAGTTAGTGCTATAGGTTTCATTTCATACACGCACAAATTTATTTCAAAGAAAACATTTATACACCTCTCTGTGATTGGCTGAAGGCAAATTCTTTCAATAATACACTTGTCTTAATGTTGTTAGGGTATTTTCAAAAGCAGAGGATCGGTCAAAACATTGGCTCCTGTGGATTTGCTGGCCTAGTTGAATGAACGACACACAGGTCAGCTGTTCTGTGAATGCCAAAGGAATTATCTTAGTGGATTTTCTTGAAGGACAAAGAAGGATCATGGGTTTACTGTGGTTATGAAGTGGTTTAAAGAAAATATAACCATGCATTGGTGTGGTAAAAGGTCAAGCACTTCACACTGACGAGTCCTGTGTGCTTCCCCAGCATGGCGAGATACTGCTCCTCCCCTGAGAGTAGCAAGGGGTGCTCGAGGATAATCTCCTGGAGGAACTTCCCTATCCACCTTACAGTCCTAATATTGTCCTTTCAGCTGTTTTCTTCCTTGTTTGTTTGTTCCTCAAACTCAAAAGCATTTAAAAGGAACACGATTCGAAGCCCTCACCTATGCCTAGATATTTTTAACACCGTGTAAGTCAACGAGCATGCGCATGCTTTTGGAAGGCCTAGAAAGATAGAAAGACCACATTTAGAAGCATATAGACCTAGATGAAAGATGTTTTGAGGGAAAAAATAGTATCGTATTTTTCTTTTTAAAAGTTACTGTGATTTTGTAAGAAAATGTTTTGACTTACCCTTGCATATTTTGAATTGATCTCAAGAAACCTTATCCTATACTTACCTATATGTTTGACTTCCAATAAACTATGAGGATATAAGCTATATTTTATTTATTAGAATTGTTCTGGTTAGCAATAAGGTACTTGGAAGTGAATGAGTTTGTTACATATCAATCAATTAGTGAAGGGTTAATATCTATAGGAAGACATCCTAAATGCATAGATGCACAAAGCCCAAACTGGAACAAAGCCTACACATCAGGCTACATGAGATCACTGGGAAATGCTAACTCCTCCTAGGAATATTAAAATTTTAAGTAAAAAGGCTAGCCAACAAAATCTGTAACTTTGGGATTCATTTCAATAAATGCCTTAGGGAATTTACCAAATGGAAGATATTCCCAGGAGAAACAGAAATAACTTGGTAGAAAAGGGAAAACATGTTCTACATAGCAATGGGCAGCCAGCACTAAGGAGCAGAACAGATCGCCCGGCCCAGATACCAGCTCCATCCTAAAGCGGGTTTCACATGGTTGCACACACTTGTCCAAGAACTGGTTTAGCTCCCAGAGGGTCGCATTCCTATCTGCTTGTTACTTCTGATTCTGAATTATTATTTATATTTCTATCAGAATTGTGTCATCTAAATTGCCTGAGCAGTAAAGACACCCATGCATAGTAAATACTAAAATGTATTAGTTCAGAATTGTTGAGCCAGAAGGAAGTTTAGAGAAATTTAAAACAGGAGGAGTTAATTGCTTTGGATCCCAGGGGTAGATAGCAGCAGAATTAGTATAAGAACCCTGATCCCTGACTGTATCTCCATGGCTCTCCATATGAAATGATAAAGGGACTTTGAAGCATGACCACCGAACTCTGGATAAGTGATTTATAAATCTCCTGGGAGAGCCCTTGAGGGGCACAGATAAGATAAAGGGTTGATGGAGTAGGGGTTGAATGGGAAGGTTATATTTCCGTTCAAAATACCTGAAGCTATACTGCTTTCAAATAATTTACATATTGGGATTCTGCCTGTTTTCAAATCCTACCTTTTTTTTACTAGAAGTGAAAACTTGTACAAGTATATTAGTGTATTCTTCTATCTATCTATCTATCTATCTATCTATCTATCTATCTCCTCACCAATAAAATACAAAGTAGATATTTACTTCATAATAAATATATATGCAATGCAAAAGCCAGAGGACCTGTCACTTATTAAATTCTATACAAGGTTCATTCTTTTAAAATGCCACTAATATTTCAAATAACATCAGGGTCACCATGATAGACATTTTTATGGGATTTCTAAACTAAGACAAACTAAGAAGAAGGAAAAGGCAGGCCATTTCTGAAAAATTAGCCACTGAAACACCTCTGAACAGCAGCACCAGACTGCTTGATATGAATGACTCATGATGGAAAGCCATCCCAATGTGACTAAAGGACTGTCTTGTCAATGTGGTGTGGACCTTAATGATAGGGGTGCAACAACTCTTGATTTACTGGTGGGTCTCAACCTAAGCTGAAAAGAAACAGCTCCACATAGTTGTTAATAATCACAGCGTGGAATGGATGAAGTTATGAGTGTTGAAAAAGTAGAAGAGGTAAAAAAAAAACAACTGAAACCCACATATTTTTATCCTAGGCATTTATCTGCCAGTTGGTCATACTGTGGTGACTTGCATGTTGTGATGCTGGAATGCATATTGCTGGCATGTCAAATATCTTTCAGAATATGGAGAGACTATACTGAAGAAATGGGCTGTCCACTTCAGAGGAATTGGGCACTGAAATCCTCATGGATATCATTGAAACACTTTCAGATTCCGAAAGCCTAATGAATAGAAACAGAACACTGTCACATAAAGTGTCCGAACACGAGTCCTTCAAGTCAGAAGGAATTCCAAATACAACTGAGAAGAGCTGACTCAGATGACATAGATGGACAAAGGATTGGAGGAATGAATCCTTCAGGACCTTCATTTGTTAATGGAACATGAGTCAAAAAGAGAAAATAACAGCTGCAAACATCCAATTATATTTGTAATTTGTCATTTATGTCATACACATCTAGAAAAATTGAAAGTTGTCAGGAATGAAATGAAGCAAATAAAGATAGATATTCTAGGAATATGTAACCTGAAATGTATGGGTATTAGCCATTTTGAATCAGAAGTTCATACAGTTTACTTTATCAGGAATGCCAGCTTTGAGAGTTATGGTGTTTCATTCATCATCAGAAACCATATCCCAATACTATTTTGAAGCACAAAGTGTCTTGAAGCACAACAGATAATATTTACCTGCCCACAGAAAATCCAGTGACTACAAGGATTATTCAAATATATGCTCTAATCACTTAAACTAGTGACACAGAAATAGAAGAATTTGAGCAACATCTTTGCCTTGAAAGTGATCAAATATACAATCAAGACCCACTGTAATTATTTTTGGTTCAAATGTCGAAGTTGAAATAAAGAGGAAAGAAACACAGCGAGAAGTTATGATCTTGACAAGTCAAGCTGGAAATCACATAGCAGAACATTATAAGACCAAGAACTTATCCATAGGCAACTGGACATTCCCTTAAGGAAGGGTCGTGGGGAGGAGATGAGCCAGTCAGGGTGCATTGTAGCAACAATGAGACATACAACTTTCTTCTAGTTCTTTAATGCTTCCTGCCCCCCACATCCACCCCTCCAACTATCATGATCCCAATTCTACCTTACAAATCCGGCTAAACCAGAGGATGCACACTGGTCCAGATCACCTCAGGACCAATAATAAGGAGGGGAAGGGGAAGGTGAGAGAGAAAGGGGGAACTGATCACAATGATCTACCTATAGCACCCTCCCTGATGACAGACAACATAAACATGGGTGAAGGGAGACTTAGGACAGTGTAAGACATTAAAAAATAATAATAATTTATACATCATCAAGGGTTCGTGAGGGAGGGATAGTGCAGGAGGGAGGGGGAAAATGAGGAGCTGATACCAAGGCCTCAAGTAGAAAGAAAATGTTTTACAAATGATGATGGCAACAAATCTACAAATGTGTTTGGCACAATAGATGCATGTATGGATTATGAAAAGAGTTGTATGAGCCTCCAATAAAATGTTTTTTAAAAAAGAAAGAAAATTCCTTTCAGAAGATATAGCCTGGGGAGAGAGGAGGATCTGTCCAGACCACATGGGAATGAGCTAAGAGGGAGAGAGGGAGAAGTGCGGGGAATCCAGGGCAGATGATCCCTCCGGGACCAGTGAGTGGCAAAAATGGGAGGGTAGAGAAGAGTGGGTTGGAGAGAGGGAACTGATTACAAGGATTACAAGGATATACATGTAACCTCCTCCCTTGGGGATAGACAACAGAAAAGTGGGTGAAGGGAGATGTCGGACAGGACAAGATATGACAAAATAATAATTTATAGGTTATCAAGGGGAGCGGGGAGGGAGGGACAAAAATGAGGACCTGATGCCAGGGGCTTAAGTGGAGAGCAAGTGTTTTGAGAATGATGAGGGCAATTAATGTACAAATGTGCTTTACACAATTGATGTATGTATGGATTGTGATAAGAGTTGTGTGAGCCCCTAATAAAACAATTAAAAAATAAAATGAAGAAACAAAAAAACCTGACAAAAAGGGGAAGAAGGTGAAAGGAAATAGCAGAAAAAAATAGGAGGCAAAAACTATTATAGAGGTATTAGTTACATGCATGTATATATGCAAATGTATTAAGTTATAATGAAAGGGAAAATTTCCCATGTACATATATTTATATGATAAGTATTAAGACAGCAGACTCACTTTGGGCCTCTACTCAAGGCCTCCCTTAAAACAAGAACAGTTTATTCTGATAGCCTGGCACTCTTTGATACTCACCTTCCCAACATGATCACTGAAGATAAAATGGGTGTGTAAGCAAATGTGATGAAGTGAGCAGATGGTGTCCAGCTATCAAAAGATACAGTATCTGGGGTCTTAAAGGTTTAAATAAGCAGGCATATAGCAGGGAAGCAAATAAGCACTTGGAAGAAGTATACCAGCCTGTGCGATCATGAGTTGTAGACAGAATCAGGCATCAGGTATGAAAAGATCCAAAAGAAACAACTATATCAACTCAAAAGAGGGGGAGCTGGAGTGGAGACTCAACGCCCATCTGTTTATAATTGGATATCCCCCCACATGTCATTAGGGTTCAATTAGTCTAATGTGTTTGTAAGCTGTTCTGGAAATTCACGCGGAATATACTCAAGGCTGTTTTTGGCTTTATCCTCTTTTTGGCTCTTGTAGATTTGTTTTCATTTTCAGCCGCTTCCATGTGAACTGTCATCTGAATGCATGGTGTGTTCCATAATCCTTCTTTAGCCTGGTTTCAGCTGCTGACGTAGAGCTTCTCCACAGTTTCTTCCCACACATGTAGTCACTTTGATTTCTGTGATTTCATCTGGAGAAATCCACGTGCAGAATTGATGTTTGTGCTGTTGAAAAAGGAGCGAGAGGACGGGGCACAGGGAGTCACCGACAATGCTCTGACATCAGTGTGGTGATGACTGCACAACTCTGAATGGGACACAGCGATAAAACTGTGTCATACATGTTGTACATGCCAATAAAACAAATGTAAAAGTTAGAACAATCATGAGGATGGTTCAAGACCAGGTGGTGTTTTGTTCTGCTGTATGTAGGGTGAAGGTGCGTGGGGCAGATTGACTTTGTGGCACCTAACAACAGCAGGCACACGTAAGCTGAATGGACTTTGACGTCATTAGTTGACTGTGCCAACCTGGCCGATGAACACATGCGGGGTTAATTGAAGGGCAGAGGGATCAATGGCTCAGTGAGTCTCGCTTTTCTAGTTCTCAGATCCCATGTTTTCTGATGGTTGAACCAGGGTGCAGCTGCTTTAGCCAGTTCTCTGCTTTAGCTGGCAAGGCTCACTTCCTGCAAGACATTTCCTGAGGAGATGCTATATGGACCTACCCCGATGCAGCTGTGGGTGCTGGAGCAGCCGTGTGGAGAATCCTGTCTGCTCTGAGATGCTTACACATTCACTGATTCGGTTTTCCTCCTACTGTGGGCATCATTGAGTGTGTTTTGTGAGATGGAGGAGGACTTTGTGGATTGTCGTTGGACAAATGGGTTATTGTTGGACTTGTGGGCTTGGGCAGCACTGGGTAGATATGTTTCCTTGGTGTACACTTACCCTTTATATAAAACTCTCTCTTATACATGAGTTTCCATGGATTTGTTTCTCTAAAGTACCCAGACCAACACAGACTTTTATTGATCACCTTAAATCAGAAAATGCATGTTTGTTTTTAATACATACACATAATATGACACCTTGATGGCATTCATTATAAAAAGAAATATCTTGAAGTTTGCTGTCAGTGCTAGGATCTATATATCTGCAGGAAAACCAAATAATGCAACTAGTAGTCAAATTTGTTCACCAATCATTCAAATGAAAGATGAAAAAACTGAGGATTTCTTTCAACTTCTGAATTCTAAAATTGATCAAACATGCAATCAAAATGCATTGATAATTCCTAGCTACACCGAGTCATTGGCAAATATCAAGGCTCTAGGATTTGATGGAAATATTTCAATAAACTAATGTACCTTATGATGTGTACATTTGTCTATACTAAGAAATCTGAAAGCCAACTGATTTGCCAACCACCTACAAGAAAAAAAGTTCCAAACTATTTCCATGAGGGTTTTCAGCGTTATAAACCCTGAGGGGTAGCTTTATTCTGTCCTATAGGGTCTCTCATACCCATGATTGATTTAATAGCAGTGGTTTTATTTTGGGTATACAGTTGATCCTTGAACAATATAGGATTTAGTTATGTGGGCATAGGCCCACTTATGCCCCTGACCACCGCTCCCCCACCCCCCGTCCCCATGCTATGGTGGTGAGCTCAAGTGTTACGCATAGCCTCTTAAAATGCCAGGTGATACTAATCTTTGTAGCAGCTCAAGATCTCTTGAGCTCATGACAGCACAGGGAAAAAAAAGAAAGAAAATCCTACCTATACATAGACCTTCGAATTTCAAGCTCACATATAAACAGAGGTAAATGAAATGTTTAAAAGCAAAAACAACAGTAATTCAATCTAAGAAATCATTATGACAACCCTAAAATTGTACTGAAAAGAAGATTTCCTAACAATTAGAGTAATCCTTGTAATGTGTGGCTGCCTAGTAGGAGCTTGGTTATGCTGTTAGGTGTTTCAAATACCTGTTGCAATAGAGCTCTCGGTAAATTCTTACACCACACACTGTTCAGTAACCATCACAGTTCACTTTGAAGTTAACCGAAAAAATAGGCTATATGTCTATTTATACAAGAAAATCTATGCTTTGTGGTTTATGAGCTTGGCAGATCTTTTAACTCTCTTTACCAAAGTATCTGCCTTTAGCTCTGTTTATTTGAAAGCAAAAATGAATCAGAATCAATTCCTGGGGATTTATTAATTACTATGTATTTCCCACTATACACCCCATTACCAAATGCTGAGTCTAAACCTACGGCTTCCAGTGTTTCCCAGCCTCTCAAGAGTAGCAAGGGGGAAGTTCAAACCTTAGAATTATTCAGTTTTGTACCAATGTCACAGTGCCTTTGACTATAATTGTGAGATAAAATATTTTTCAAGAAGCACCTTATAAAATTAGTAGCTGTTTCCTATGGAAAAAAAATCTCACTTCCATTCATTCTGACTCACAGTGACCCTATAGCAAGCTCCTTTGGGTTTCTGAGACTGTACATCTTTACGGGAGCAGAAAGCCCCATTTTCTCACAATGAAAATTTGGTGGTTTTGAACTGCTGAACTCTCAGTTAGCAGCCCAACTTGTAACCTACTATGCCACCAGGAATTCCTCAGTGTCTATCAAGTAGGTTTACATGAAACAACATTTTGCCCAAGGCCAGTTCAGGCCACCTTTAGTTCAAATTCTTAGCTCATTAAACCTATGGGCCTAGAATCATGCAGAAATTTTACACATCTAAAATAATCTCTACCATGATCCAGGCCTTCAAGGGCAGGTCACTTTTTAATGTTTTCACAGAGACTCTTCTGCAGCTTTGAGGGCTTTGCTGTCGGCCGGAGTGCTCAGCAGTGTTGCACTTCCGCCCCGTTGCACACAATTTCACTGCTCAGTAACTCTGACTTAGTTTAATTCTTATCAATTCAATAATTCATTTGGCCGGTGCAAAAGTGACGGATCTTTAAGAAATCACAGGCTTTTGAAAGAGCTGGGAAAAGACTCATTGATTGATGCTATGCTTGCCTCTGGATTCTGACATTGAATTTTGTATTGGGGAGCTTTGCTGGTAGCACAATGCTTATGCTCCAGATGGTATTTTAATTTAGATTTTACTCTTATTTCTTTCAAAAAATAAAGTGGTATTATCCTTGGAGTTAATTACAAAATCTTAAACACAGACTATTTTGATATGACCAGCCATTGGGCTATAGAGTTGTACTAATCGAACATGCCACAGAGAACACCCTCCAAGAAAATCTGTCCAGACATTGTGACTAGCAGAGCTAACCTAGACTAGACCATTGAGAGATCTGCTTCACAAATGATACATTTATGAGTGTGTGCCCCGGCAATCTGACTATGTGCGTGTGTGTATATATATATTCAGATTGACTGGGTTTCATTTTCAATTCTACTATTAGTAGTAATCTGTGTGACAGGAGACAGGTCAATGCATTTATCTGTACTTCATCTATCATTTGATAGTAACAATATTCTATCATTGAATTCAGGATAGAGAATGCTGAACTCATTGAATTAAGTTAATACAAATAAAAACTATTAAAATGCCAGGAATACAGTAAGCACTTAATGAATATTAACTTATTGTTTTAATTATTAGTCTCTCTTTCTAATAACCATACATTTATCATATGTTAATCATCTCACTATGTGTATCATATGTTAATTATTTCACTATGTGGTTCTCACATTGTATTTTCCATTGCATTTTTAAAATGTTGTCTTAAAGCTGTTTATTTGTTCAATGTGTATTACAATTGACTTTTAGCTGGAAATACAAGGAATCCAGGACAGATAAACTCCTCAGGACCAATAATGAAATTAGCAATACCAGGAGGGTAAGAGGAAAGTGGGGAACTGATCACAATGATCTACATATAACCCCCTCTCTGGGGGATGGACAACCGAAAAGTGTGTGAAGGGAGACATCTTCAGTGTAAAACATGAAAAAATAATTTATAAATTATCAAGGGTTCATAAAGGGGGGAGAGTGGGGGAAGGAGAGGGAAAAATGAGGAAGTGATACCAAGGGGTCAAGTAGAAAGAAAATGTTTTGAGAATAATGATGGCAACAAACGTAAAAATGTGCTTGACACGATGGGTGGGTGGGTGGATGGATGGATGGATGGATGGTGTAAAGAACTGTATGAGCCCCAATAAAATGATTAAAAAAATAAAATACAAAGTAAAATAATATAAATAAATGTGAAAGTACTGAAGAAAAAATGAAAACTTTAAAAAATTAAGTCTACATGGGCATTTGGTGGGAAATAAGATTGCTAGTTAAGGTGGAAACAGAGAAAGATACCCTGAGTGTCAGAATAAGTGATTTGAAGATAAAAAATAAAGGATATAATAAAAAGTGCATGCATTGCTTAACTACTGAGTGACCCAGATATTATTTTATCCAGTAACGTTTCATGCTCAGATAATTTTTGGTCAAGCTTCCATCTTGAAGTTTAAAGGAACAAAGTCAATAAAATGGTATTAATATTATTGAGGAAAACAATTTATTTTACCTAATTTTTGGTGTTTCTAATTGTAATTGTCATATTGTAGTAAGTCTGAGAAGCCTGGTGGCATAGGAGAGAGACCTGGTGATGGAGTAGTTATGTGTTGGGCTGCTAATCACAAGGTCAACAGTTTGAAACCATCAGCTGCTTCTTGACAATGAAGGCTTTCTATTCCCTTAAGGAGTTACAGGCTCAGAAACCCATCGGTGCTCTTTTACCCTGGCCTGCTGGATCACTATGCGGCAGCATCAACTTAGTAGCTGTAAATTTGGTTTGGTTTTTGGTATATTACTTAACCACCTATAAATATAAACAGTATTGCAACAAAATCGTAGATGCCTTTATTAAACAAAATACTAAAATCTAATGATACTGATTGTCATATTTGAATATGAGCTGAGGAAATTCAGACTTTACATCTGATCAGAATGCCATCTATGTTATTTTATTTGGGGCAGAGACTTGATAATATGAGGATGCTAGGGTGCATCTATTCTGATTAGATGTTTCCTCAGAGCCAGAACATGTGTCTTGGCTATATCCCTCCTTACCCACTTTCCTTGAGTGGATTCCTGCTCATAAACTCTAAACGCACTATGGTCAAGTACACTCGGACTTCCAAAGCCCTGAATGGGATTTCTAAGGCCCTAAAGCTTTACTGCAGCAGACAGCCATCTCTTTCTCCATAGAATGGCCTGTGGTCGGCAGTCCAATGTTTACCTGGTAATGCCACCAGGTTTCTGTAATTTTCTTATCAGGAATGCTCAATTCGTTGAATTCTAGTTTTAAAAGGTGTCCAACAGCCTGACCTGATTTAGAGAATTTGGTGCCTGGAGAACCCAATTTAGAATTCACAGAAAACCTTTCATCGGGGCCAATTTCAGAACAATTTCATTGATGACAATTTCCTCTGTTGGTGTTTTGGCAAGAAGAGTTATAATTTTTTGGAAGGACAGAGTTCCTGGACAGATGAATATATGTTTTTCTTTCCAGCAATTCAATAGTACAGTGTTTGAAAAAAGATATCCCATTCATCTCTTTTAAGTTAGAATCTTCCAAGATCCCCAAAGCTGTTCTTAGTCACCACTTTATTCCCATTTGCAATCACATTTCTTGGCTTTGAGAAAATGTGTTTTTTGTGTAAATGAATGGGCTATGAAGGCTGAATGGGCATGAACCTCCTGGATCAGGACCGAGGAAGATCCGACATATTCGCTGGCACTAGAGAATGCTACAATGTGGAAAGAATTGCTGTCCTTTAAATAAAGCCCAGGTCTCTGTGGAACTACACTGGTTGCTTCAGTGTCTACTGGACACGTTATATGTGTAGAAGATAAAGCATCTTCTGTTTGCCCCCCAAAACTCACTGTTATTTCATGAGCTAGTTGTTCAAAAATTCATGCTTGAGTAGAGGGAGCCAAGATGCATGGTGTTTACTTTGATCTGTGAATCATTTTGTTTTTGACCTCCCAGCCATTGATCTCAGTAGAAAGTGTCAGATTGTTACAAGGGCTTCTTAGATCTGAAACAGAATTTTTAAACTTGTTTTCTTGAGGGGAGTATTGGGTATTCAGAAACTGAGAGGAAAGTTCATTGTTTACTGTTTAGGAGAGTTCAAAGTAGTAAAAGCAGGTGAGAAATGCTTTCTTTTCACATTCAAAGGTGCCCGTTCTGTTCTCTTTGGAGCTCAGAGAAGTTGTGTATTTCCCTCAAATTTTCTATTAAAGTTCACCCTCAGGAAACAGTAAGACTCCTCCATATTAGAATCAGAATGAGTAAACAAACCCTCCCTCTCTAAAACTATTTTCATGTGAATGGAGGTAGGGCAAGCCTTTAGAATGAATGCAGGAATAAATATACCTATGGATCATTTTAGGCGATAGTGAATGGATGAAGTAGGTGCTTCAGGATGCGGGAAAACAGACCTGACTCAATCACCACTGAAATGATGCCCAGTAGCCCGTCTCAAGGTCGTGTCTGTGAAACGCCTGCATGGTACAAACGGTTAGGGGCTGCACTGCTAGCAGAAAGATGGATCGTTTAAACCCAGCCAGGGATGCTTCAGAAGACAAGGCTAGCAATCTGTTTCCCAAAGCTCAAAGCCTTGGCCTTGACATTGAAACCTTATGGAGCTGTTCAACTCTGCACACAGGATTGCTCTGATGGAAAATGGACTTGACCGCAACTAACCAGAGTCAGACGTCCAGTGGGAATTTGCCATCTGCACCTCCTAAACCCCCCTTTCTCGTGATGCCAACAGATGACTGCTGCCTGCAGGCCCTTCACTGTGTTCCTCAGTGACCTTCACCTTCCTTTGCTTTCCTGCACATTTCACTGTGTCCCTGCAGCTCTTGCGACCGCCAACTGCTTTCACCGGTGCTGTTTCATCTGCTGGTTTCTGTGGGAGTACATCCATTCCTCCCCAGATTTCTGCTCTCCCCCGACTCCGCCATTCTGCAGGATACCTGAGCACGTGATCCTCTGCTGACTTATTGGCAAGATGGCCCATCTTGCTCCACTCACTGTTCAACCATGTGTTCCTGGGAGTTGGACTTCTGGTTCCCACATGTTCTTCCCAGTTCGTCCCACCCCCTGTCCATTAGAGTTGGTCTCCCTGATGCCTTTCTGGATGCTCCAAGCATCCTTTCTCCATTTGAGAGACAAAGTACAAGGGAACACCGAGTTTTCTTGAGTTCAACTCTGTTTTGGTTTGGGGGCTTGGTCTTTGTTTTCCCGTTTGTTTCTCCTTTGGCCAAACTTTGGCCAAAAGGCATTCGGAATAAGGTCACTGAACAATTGCTAATCTGGTCTTTTCCAAGACCCCTCAAGAGGCTTTTTAAGCACAGCTTTGCCTCCTGTCTCCTGCCACCAGAAAAGATGGGACCCATGTACTGAGCTATCCACATTCTTGGTTGGGTCCATGAATACACAGATAAGGATCCCAATTGCCCTAGAATTGGCTGTATTCGATTTGAACCTTACACAGGTACAGAGGCCCAGGTGGTGGCCCTCTATTTCCTGGCTTGCTGGCTAGGAAATGTTCCCGGCCTGGCCAATGGTTAAGGATGGGTCCTGATACCACCAAGGACAAAAACTTCTGTCTGCGACTCTCAGATTCCGGAGGCCTAAAACCTTTGGTTAAAGACTCAGGGCCTCAGCTATCTAACCTCTTTGGCTGTTTGTGGGCAGTGGATGTGTCTAATTGTCCTTGGTTTGACATGCGTACGCTAAAGAAGTAGAAACTGATGTCTGTCTGTATCTCCCTCCAGCATGGAAGGTGATGGGGGAATCCTGGCTGAGGAATGGCACTCTCCCTACTTGGAGTCAGCTTTTCTGCAAGGGGATGGGAAAGTGGGCTGAAATCCATATGTTCAGGTACTTTTCCTTTTGAGAAACAGCGGAGACCTAATGTCTGAAGTTAAAGAAGTGTCCATTAAGCAGAGAAGCAATAAGCCCATATGGAAGAAGCACACCAGCCTGTGAGGTGTCTACAGGATCGGGTAACAGGCACCAGACAACCCCAAACCAAAGAAAACCTATTGTTGAGACTGATGGGGGTCAGAGTAGAGACCCCAAACCCATCTGTAGACAATAGGACATCCCCTCAGAGAAAGGCTCACAAGAAAGGGATGAGTCAACCTGGGTGCAAAGTAGCACTGATGAAACACACAATATTCCTCTGGTTCTTTGAGGCCTCCTCACCCCCAATTATAATGACCCCTGTCCTGCCGTTCAGTTCTTGCCAGAGAGGAGCATGTACACTGATACAGATAAGTACTCACGACACACAGATAAACCCCTGAGTAACGGAAATGAGATAGCAATACCTGGAGGGTAGGAGGAAGGTTGGGGTGGGAGGGAGAACCACTCACAATGATCGACATAGAACCCTCTTCCGTGCTCTGAGTAGGACCAACAACATGGGTGAAGGGAGACAGTAGTCAGCGTAAGGTATGAAAATAATAATAATTTATAATTTCTCAAGGGGTCACGAGGGTGGGAGGTGGGGAGGGATTGAAAACAAGAGAAGCTGATACAAAGAATTCATATAGAAAGTAAATGTCTAGAAAATAGTGATGGTGACTTATGTACAAATATGCTTGACAAAATTGATGCATGGATCATTTTAAGAGTTGTAAGAGACCCAAATAAAATGATCTTTTAAATAAAAGAAACAGTAAAGACCTTTGTTCCAAATGTCCC
Source organism: Tenrec ecaudatus (assembly GCF_050624435.1). NCBI lineage: Eukaryota > Metazoa > Chordata > Mammalia > Afrosoricida > Tenrecidae > Tenrec > Tenrec ecaudatus. The sequence continues at coordinate 65,603,107 of NC_134545.1, forward strand.
CAAACCCACAGATGTTTAACTATTGCTGATGCCATGCTTTACAAGAGAGAGCAAGAGGCTCGGGAGAAAGGGAAAGATGCTAGGCTGGCAAGGTATTGACCTCCAGAGTGACTTGGCACCCTTCTACTGCCTTCTAGGTTCCCAAGACCCCCTTACAGGGTACAGAGTCCCACATGTACTCGCATGTGGGCCACTGGGCACCGGGTTGCTCCAGTAGAAACAGGCCTCCAGGAAGGTCATGCTCCCACTCTAAATAAACTGACTACTGGTCACACTCTGTCCTGCGGGGATGACCCAAGAGGAGAGGGGTTGGGTTGGCAGCTGCTCTCTGGACGGAAGCAGCCCAGCTAGATGGTCCAGCAGCAAGACTGCTGTTCCTGGTCTAGAACCCTGGTGTTTCCTATGGGAAAATCCAGAACGAAGCATGCTCTAACCTAAGTCACCTAGCCTCACGGGGAGGTCCACCTGGGCTCACAGACTAGGCATCAGGGACAGGGCATCACACAGGTGTGCCTAAAGGCAGCCAATAAGATCAGCCAATAGCCTCAACCAAGCCTCCCCAGCCAGTGGGGATGGAAGGCAGGCCAAGGACCTCTCTCTTGTTCAGGTGCACACTGCGAGTGGGGGGTGCATTTCCTCCCATGTGCTAGTGTGCACACGCCAGTGTGCCCTTTCACAGCCTGCCCACTCTCTTAGAATTTCCTCTTCTCAGCTCCTACTACTGATGCCTCGCTCCTGTTCCAGTACTCCTTCCACATGTTTTTCCATGCTCCCTGAAACAGCCATTTTCAGTCGGGAAATTTCCCATGACTCCCGAAATGTGGCCTTGCACACTTTCCAGGGCTAGTGTGTACTTTAGAGACGGTAATACCTGAAACCTCCCTTTTCCTCGTAAGAGTTACTTAAATTTACAAAAGCACTTCTGCCATCACCAAACAGTAATGTTCCTTCCCCAATTAGAAGCATACTCCTGCTTTCTAGCATGTCACCTGACTCTCAAGAGTTTGGAGAACAATCTTATTTTGTCCATGAGCTTTATCCTGACATAGAAGGTGCGGATGGTGCAAGCTAGCCACCCCCTTCCAACGCAAACCCTTTCACAATGGAGCAGCAAGGCAGTGGGTTGTAAAAGTGTTAAGCATTATTTGTTAGTATCTGAGCCAACTCTCACTCAGGTAAAATCCATTTTGCTCTAGGTTCCAGCTGGATTTTGTCCTTCTTTGCACCTTGAACCTCTTTTGGAGATAATTGCCCCATTTCTTGTTAGTTCCTCCATCGCTCTGTTGCACTCATTGAGGACAATGGTCCTGCTACTGTCCTCCCTGTCATCCCAAGGACACTGACTTCCACTTAATTGATGTTTGAACAAGTACATGACTGAGCCCATCCCAAATGCAAGGTCCTCCCAGAGGAGTAGAGGGGCGACCAAATAGCACCTAGTGCTTTAGAGCTTGGAATAGCTGCATATTCGGATAAGCTTGACACCTCCAGGGATTTATTTACAAAGCAATTTATTTGTCTTTCCTGGAGACTATTAAAATTCTCTCTGTGGGGCTATTTTTTATCTCCACTCCATGAAATTGTCGTCCCTTGAAAATAAGAAACAATCCTCCAGTCATACCTCTGTTATCGCCAAAAGCATTGAACACTTTTTTCCTCCTTTAATTTTAGTGCATAGAACTCTTCTTCGGGCTGCTGGGTGGGTTGGGCGTGTGAGATGTGAGAATTCAAGCTGCCGGGGGCGCTGCGTTCCTTTAGGGTAACCAAGGGGGTTTTCCATGAAGGTTTAGGAATTTTGGGAAATATGCTAACGTCCTGAAATCTTCATTCATTTAGTGAAATTATAAAATGTTTTATGTTTATTTTGATGCTGAGGAAAGAGCTCAGTTACTGTTACTTCAGACACTGGGTGGTGTTTGTCAGGTTTAATGGGTTAGCTCTGGCAACTTGAATTTGCTCTTATGGAGCTAAGTTTTTACTATTAGTTTTACTGTTATGGTCTAAGGAGTTCTTCCCCTCGTAATCTTTGAGCTAGCAGGGATGCTAACGAGTGAGCAGAGTTCAAGTTAAGCTGTGAAGAATAGCCACTCCAAAGAGTGAGAGCCATACTTGATTCTGGTCTCTTTCTACATCTGCAGAACATCTTGAGAAAAAACTATAAGGTGCATAGCAAAAGAGAGAGACAGCCGCTGGTCTACCATTTGCTAAGCTCAGTCACCACCCTGAAGATGTTGGCCCCATTGTTCAAGATTCAAGTCTGACAAAAGAGCGTGATACTGGCCTATCTAACTCCCGTGCACTCCTTGTCAGGAGAAAGAGAAGACACTTGGTTGATCGTTCTCTGAACAGTGTGCAATGAATGGAGAAGGTCAAGTACCTCATCCTAGCAAAATTGCAGTGCTGCTATTGAAGTGGAAATGGATATGCTGTGGCAAAAGAATGGATGGCTATCCCGCCACCCTTTTCTCCGCTTATTTGCTACATGGCCTTCATCATGAGTATTGTGAGGCTCAGTTGTTTTTGTTTTGATCTTATGAGAAATAGCATATAACCAACTATCCTTTTGGAAGTCTCATTTAGGAAGTACAAAGCTATGAATTACACTGTGCAAAACAAATAATAAAAATATAATAATACATAATATCAAATGATATATAAGATAAATAAAAATAGTCACTCTTCTTGTCCTATGTTAAGTTCTGAAATAGGAACTTACCCAATCTGGTAAATAGGAGGACTGAAGATCCAGTGTTTTATATTTTACACCTTATCCTTTGCCCAGTATGTTAAAGCAGACACAGTAACTGAAACCAGAGTCTTGATTCATTGCTCATCATGACTTGCTGCTCACCCTAAGGCCATGATTATGGCTGTGTAGGTGTGTCTACAGAATGCATATATTATAGGATAAATGTACATCATACACATATGCACATATATTTCTCTTAAATAATATGTAGCATTACTTAATTTGATTCATTCAAGGGAGGGGCTTTATACAGCTGCTAACCTTGTAGAAACTATGCTTTTAAGCCCCTTCTTTCTATCATTTAAGAGAGAGCTGGGTGATATAAAAGTCTACGTTGATACATTTGGTCTGATGGGAGTAATTTCTACTTCTAATTAGGCCTCACACTGAACTATGAGACAGGGTCATGGTGCACTATTCTTTCAAACTTTAGTGTATTTAGTCTGCTTATATTTGGGGCAATTTTTTGTCTAATTTCATGAGAGATGTTGGACTATGCATGTGTGTTTTAGTTTTATGTGAACTTCTCAGTTCTACATTAGCAACATGGCAAATGTCTGTCTAAGCATATGACTTACATGCTAACACTTGAATGATGTGACATGACCATCATTGAAGAAATATATGGGAAGTTAGTTCAGACCAAATCACCAGCAGAGAAAAGGCTACCACGCAGGAATAGCTTGGGAGTGTTGAGAAAGAAAAGGGAAGTCAGCGTGGTGATGGTACCATTACGGGTGGTGGGCGGGGGTGGTGGTGGTGAGGATCTGAGCTAAAAGTCAAGAGACAGAAATAGGCCCATTGATGTGAGATCTTCAGGGAATTGTCTCCCTTTTGGCCTCCATTCTTTGTGTATTTTTATTTATGTACACAGGATATTCATAGGAAAACTTATTCAAGAATCTCTACCACTGATAGGGTGATTTTAATTTTTGAGTTGTGCCACCATGCTCACCTTCCTTGGATAAGTTGTTTCTCTAACATTCACTAAACTGCTGTCCCCTCAACAACACTCTTGAGTTGTTATCAATCTGATAGTACTTAACTCGCTGCCATTGAGTCAATTGTGATCTCTGGTAACCTCGTAAGATGGAAGAACTGCACCTGTGTGTTTCCAAGACTAACCGTTCTCTGGGTGAGAAAGACCCATCTTTCTCTCTTGAAGCAGCTGGTCGTTTCAAACTGCTAATCTTGTAGATAGCAACCACACCACTAGGGCTCCTCATGATGACATATAGATGGTTCTTCAAAGAGCAGATTGCTCCAAATAGATATTTTTATTTAGTTAAGCTAAAATATTGTTTGGTTTTCTTAAAACTTCATGGATATTTGGGATGTAAGGTTTAGAGAGTCTCAGGGCAGTGGTTTCAGAAGATTGCTCAATCTTCCTGGCTACAGGAAGTCTGGAGTCTATGAGATTTTTAAGTTATATTTTTCATTTTCCCTTTTTCGTTAGCAACGATAATCAGACACCATCAATTCTTCTGGTCCCATGACAAAGAAAAGCATTAGTTATAGAGGTAACTAGCTATACAGTCCTATCCATGCCTCATTTCCAGCTTTCTTCTTCTCTTGCAGGCAAATGGAGACTAATTGTCCCTCTGATGGCCACTGAGAGCTACTGAACAAGAAGGCATAAAAAAGCATTAAAAATGAGAAACCTCAACTCCAAGAAGCTAAATTCCATGAGACTTTTAGTTGTGTGCCATAATCCTTCCTTCCATGATTTAAAATGGAAAATAATTTCTTTACAGAGTATGTCGGTGAAGGAAGTTATCTGATATAAAACTCTCTCTGGCTGCTCTATGAGTAATTGAATTGGAATAGGGTGCAGAGGTCAAAGAAAAGAAAACACAAAGAGTTGAAGGATCCATAAGTGGCCAGGAAGAGAGGTGATGTAGACAGTCAGGTCATTTTTGTTTTCTACTGGAAGGTCAAGACACACATTGCATCCCAAGGGTTGGGTCTGCAAATAACGCACTAAACAGATGCAGGTCTCCCTGGAGAAATGGCTGACTCTACGGCCGGGCAGACGCTGTGCAAGATGAACCTAGAATATCTTATGGGAACATGGAATAAACAAGCACAACACAGAAAAGATAGCTACAAAGAGCTCACATTAGCCAACTATAGTATAATTTTAGCGTGAAAACAAATGGGAGAATTACAATACAACACACCAAGTGAAACCAGAGCCCCTAAATGCGCTGTGCATGTAACAAAAAATAGATAAACAAATACAATAAAAAGGAAATAGCCTCCGTGGAATAGAATGTCAACCAACAAGCAGCGTCTACTCATTCTCGTCATTAGGTACGATTTAGTTGGTTCTTACACACAGTGACCCTGAGTGTATACAACAGAACAAAACATTGAGGTCTTCCTCACAATTGTTATATTTGTGTCCCTTGTGTCGTCACTGTGATAAACTATCTCATTGAGGGTCTTCGCTTTTTCTCAGCCAAGCATACTTTAGCAAGCAGAAAGCCTTTATCCAGAGACTCATATCTCCTGGTACCGCAGCTAAATTACTTGAGACGAAGCCTCACAATTCTTGCCTCTCAGAAGCACTAGGGCTCCTCTTCTTCTTAGAGAGCTGTGTGTGTTCTTTTGTCAGTCCATAGCACCGTCGATGTTCTTTACCAGCACCGTAACTTAAATACGTCAATTCGTTTGCAGTCTCTTTTGTTTATCTTCCAGCTTTCAAATGTAGAGTAGATATTGACAATTACATGGCAATTTCTTGTACATCTTGGTTCCTTGCTCTTCAACACGTTAAAGGTGTCTCGTGCAGAAGATTTTTTTCCGTATAATACTCCATTTGATTTCTTGACTTATTCTTCCATGAGGTTTTGATTGTGAAGCCAAAGAAAATGAAACTCTTAACAACGTCAATCTTTTCTCCACTTTTCATGATGTGGTCTAATGGTTCAGTTGCGAGGATTTTTGTTTCTCTCCATTAAGCTGAAATTCATACTGAAAGCTGCAGTCTCTGATCTTTAACAGCAAGTGCTTCAAGTCTTTCTCACTTCCAGTAAGCAAGACTGTGACATCTGCATATAGAAGGTTTTTAATAAGCCTTCCTTCAATCCTCATGGCGTGTTTGTCTTTATATAGTCCAAGTTCCTAAATTATTTGCTCAGTATTCAGATGGAATAAGTATGGTGAGATGAGACAGCCCTGACACAAACCTTCCCTGATTTTAAACCATGCAGTATTCCCTTGTTCTGTTTGGAAGACTCTCTCTTGGTCCCAATACAGGTTATGCATGAGCACAATGCAGTGTTCTGGGATATGATCAAGAGGCTTGATCTTCTTTGATTAATTTTAATTCACCAGTCACAGATGGCAGCCTTGTTTGGCGATATCCCTGGGCATGCCTATGGAACAATAGGACCTCATTCTCTTTGACTCACACAGAAAGAATAGACTGATTGGCAGGCCTATTTATGCATGTGGCACCAGGTGCCAAATGTGAATGCCTGGTTCCTGCCATTTGAACTGTTTGCCAGAACTGTGATGTAACTAACTTTCTCATTATTGTGAGAAGTTAGCAGGAAAAATGACCACAGAATAAGCTTTCCACTTATTTTTGCATTTTCCTTCTGGGAGGAAGAAAAAATGGGAGAAATAGTGGTCTGTGGGTGGGGGAAATATTCAGACTGAGAAGTAAATTCTGTGAGAAGGAAATTTCACCCCATAAAAAGGTTTCAGTCATTAAAGCTTTCTAATCACAATTATAACATCATCAGTTTAGATCAGCCCATTTTTAGCCACATGCCCCATTTAAAGTGAATGAATAATCATTTTAAAATTATTTCTAAATGAATAGAAATTAGGGTTCCAATATGGGGAAATATTGACAAAGATAATCTAATTTTACTTGTTGTACTTTTCTGCTTTTAATGACCAGAAACAATAGTTTGTTCTGTCAGGCTGAAGTTGATGAGGCAGAGATTTTGTAATATGTTTTTGTTATTATGTGTTATTTTATATTCTAATGTAAATTGTTCATTTCATTAAATTGTGTCGTAAATGCAAAATTACCTTTCTAAATTCTTTCTCAGATATCTAACTGTGAGATACTACTGGAAGAATTCTTAATGATTCAAATAGATGTGGAAATAATGACAAGTTGAAAACCAAAATAACCCCTTTGAATTTAAGATTTCCCTTTCAGTAATATACTAGGTTTATCAGATACCATCAGTTACTGGAAGCTCACTAGTAAAGCATGTCATTTCAAACTGCAGAGGAATGGGAATTGAATTCAGCAGGGCTCCAGAAGTGAGATGGCGCACCAAACCATTGCAGGCTTCTCCGCGACGCACAGCTGACTTCCCAGTGTCTAGGAATAAACAGTTGTCACACTATTGCACTGGGATATATTATTTGTTAAATTACCCCAAACTACTTAAATATTTATCAGACAACTTAATTACTTTTGCATTATAGAATGTATTCTTTCACAGTAATCCTATGAAAAACCTCTTCAGGTGACTATACATTTTCTATACCTGTATAGAAAGGAATGAAGTACTGTATATACTCATGGATACACTGAGTTTTTCGGCACATTTTGTTATGCAGTTATTGTGGTCCAATTAGGTGCCTCGGCTGTCATTCAGGTCGGCTTACACTTGAGTATGTACAGTACTCATTGCAAGCAGCTCTAGTCTACCAGTCTCACTGAGAAGGAAAGATCAAGCTGCCTGCTCCTTTAACGATCTGAAATCTCAGCAACTCAATGGGGCAGGTCTACTCTGTTCTATAGGGATGCAGTGAGTTGGGCTGGCAGGGAGTTTGGCTTATAGTAAGCAACTGTAATTTAATTCTTTCTTATTTTGACAGTTTTTACTTCCAATGTTGCTAAAGAATTGAATGATTTAATGCATCAGAAAATGTGGAAAATAATCATTGGAATAAACGATTTATTTACAATGTTTCTATTTAATTTGTGCACAGTGATGGCAGGCCAGGCACCTGGCTACTTGTTATTGTATTAAAATAAATGTTCTCCCTAAAGGGCAAATCTTTATTGCAAAGTAAGATGGAATATTGTTGCAAATTCAGGAAAATAACGCTACAATAGCAGTTTTCAAAAATGCTACAATAGATCATTTAAATGAGAAATTGTTATAATATAGATTGAAAGCACAGAGGAATGTAGGGTCCTGCTTGTTTGTGTGCTTGTGTGAATGCATATAAATAACTGAATCAGACTCAATACATTTCAGGCTTTTAAAAACTCAAACCTTCCACAAATACTGACATTTCAAATTTTTAAGCGTATGTTTCCTGTTAACATTTCTAACTGTTTCACTAAGCCAGGATGCAATTATTTGGTGGTTGCAGTTTGATAAAAATGAACCTAAAAGTGTCAAGTTTATAGTAAACATGTTAAGTATAATAAATGCTAAAGAAAGATCCTTGTGCATCGTAACAATGCTATTATTTTATCAGAGTCACTGGTGCTCATTATCCTTTAAGAGGTAGCATTTATGAAACCTTACTGTTATTTTTGTGGACATATCTATGTTCTCTCAGGAGATCGTCTACATAGTTCAGATACGGATGTTTCCATCCTCTAAACCAGTGGTTCTCAACCTTCCTCATGCCACGACCCTTTCATACAGTTCCTCATGTGGTGGTGACCCCCCACCATAACATTATTTTCATTGATACTTCACAACTGTAATTTTGCTACTGTCATGAATCAGGCAACCCCTGTGAAAGGGTCGTTCCACTTCCAAAGGGGTCACGACCCACAGATTGAGAACTGCTACCCCAAGCCAAGGCTATATCAAGCTCATACCATGTTTGTGGTTGAAATACTTGAATTACTAACCCAGATTCTAAGAGCCGTGTGTTTACGTGTGTGTGCGCGCACACACCATTTGCCTATCAGTTTTACTGTGGTGGCTTATGTGTTGCTGTGATGCTGTAACCTATATCATTGTTATTTCAAATACCAGGAGGATTATCCAAAGTGAATAGCTTTCATCAGGGCTTCCAGACTAAGAACAGCCGGTGAAGAAAGAAGAGATTCTCTACTTCAGAAGAATTAGCCACTGAAAACCTGATGGTTAGCACCCCAATATTATCAGACACTAAAGACCTAATGGATAGAAGTCAATATTGTGAGTGACCATGACAGAAGAGGAGGTCAGAGAGCCCTCAAAATCAAAGTAGAGCTGACCATAATGACAAGTTCTTGTCAGGCACACCCCTTCGTTCCAACCCATAGCTACCTTATACACAACAGAGTAGAGCACTGTCCGATCGGTGCCATCCTCACAATGGTTCAAATGCTTGAGCGCATTCTTGGAAACCTGTGTGGATCCATCGCCTTGAGGGCCTTCCTATTTTCGCTGCCCTGGGCTTGTCAATCATGATGTCCTCTCTAGAGACTGGCCTCTCCTGACCATGGCCAAAGTATGTGAGATGAAGTCTCAGCATCCTTGCCTCTAAGGAGCATTCTGGCCTTTTCCCAAAACAGATGGTTTGTTCTTTTATCGGTGCATAGCACTTTCACTATTCTTCTCCAACTCCACAATTCAAGTGCGTCTATTCGTCAGTCTACTTTATTCAAGATGTCAACCTTTCACATCCAAATGAGGCAATTGAATAAAAACCATGCCTTGAAGGAAGTGCACCTTAGTTCTAAAAGTAACAACTGTGATTTTCAAGGTTCTGACGAGGTCATACGGGGCATACTTACCTAATTGCAATTCATCCTTTAAACGCTTGACTGCTGCTTCCATGAGCATTGATGATGGATTCACCTAAGACAACATCCTTGACAACATCAACGTTTTCCCCATTGATCATGATGCTACCATTGGTCCAGTTGTGAGAATTTTTGTCTTCACAGTGAGTTGTAACCAACACTGAAGGCTGCAATCCTTGATCTTCATCGGCAAGTGACTGAAGTCCTCTGCACGTTCCACAATCAAGTTGTGTAATTTTCTTGTCATAGCTTGTCAGTAAGCCTGCTGGAGGATAGCTTTGGGGACCTTTGTTTGCTGATGGAGCCCTCCTCAAAATGAGAAGAAACAGATCTCCCCCCCCCCCACACACACACATATTAGTAATTGGAACTTGGAATATCAAAGTATGAATCCTGGAAAATTTGAAAGGCATCAAAAATGAAATGGAATAAAAAGAGATTGACATCTTATTCTTTAGGAAGCTAAAATGGATTAGAATAGCCATTTTGAATCTGAATATTCTATGGTTTATTATCCTGTGAATGTCACATTCTTGAAGAATGTCATTCATTCATAGCCAAAATGGATTTTCAAGATCTTTCTTAAAGTGCAATGTAGTCTTTGGTAAGATGCTATCTATTTTCCTTCAAGGAAGAGAAGATAAATATCAGCAGCTAAAACCAAACTAATAATTGACCTGATGCCATTTAATAAGAACAACAACGTTCAGAAGTATGTCACCAGGCCTTGCTTCCTGATCTGTTGTTTTGCAGAATCTTCACTGAACCCTGTTCAAATGGGTGATCCTGAAACAACTTGAACTAATAATATGAAGGCTGGGATAATTTCCAGCAGCATGGAAACATGCAAGCCACTGTAGTATGGCAAACTATTTACTAAATAAGTGATTTTAGGGTTATTAGTTAACTGGATATCATTTATTGATGATAATCCTATACTTATTAAAGATTGCAATGAACTATCCATTTTATAGAATTATGAAAATTTAATGATACAATAAGGTCTAGGTCAATGTTAGTTACATTACTATTATCATTAGTTTGGGTCTGTATCATTAAGTGTGGGCAGAAGGATCCAAACACAGTTTGTCTAGTTCAAGATCCTGGATTCTTAACAATTATGTTATTCTATAGAGTTGAATGAGACATAAAAGGGAAGTTTGGAGAAGGACTGCTTGAAATTTCAGGTTATTGCAAGCGAAGGTCAAAAAATATATAAGGCACATTCATTGTTCCACAGCAGAGCCTCTTAGCCAGCAGACAAATTTCTTTCTGGACCATAGCATCTCAAGTTACATTTTCTCTTGGCCTCTGCTCTCTTAGACACAGAGGAATGAACAAACTGACAAATTCTCAATTTAGAGTTTTCCACACTATGTTTCTGTGAACCCCACCCATTCTTTTGGTGTGAATTTATAGACAAATGGATAGAAGAGTGAGGTAGTTAGTTTATTGTGCCAACCTGGCCGATAACACATGTGGGTTAATTGAAGGGCGGAGAGATAAATAGCTCAGTGGGCCTCGCCTTTCTAGTTCTCGTGTCTTTTGTTTTCTTATGGTTGGACCAGGGTGCAGCTGCCTTAGCCAGTTCCCTGCTTCAGCTGGCAAGGCTCACTTCCTACAAGACATCTCTGAGGAGAAGCCACATGGACCTACCCCGATGCAGCCCTGGGTGCTGGAGTAGCTGTGTGGAGACCCCTGCCAGCAATGAGATGCTTACACATTCACTGATTTGGCTTTCCTCTTGCAGTCGGCATCATTGTGTGTGTTCTGTGAGATGGAGAAGGACTTTGTGGATTGGTGTTGGACATATGGGTTCATGGGTTAATGTTGAACTTGTGGGCTTGGGCAGCATTAGGTTGGGATGTTTTCTTGATGTGCACTTAACTTTTATATAAACTCTCTCTTCTACATATGAGTTTCTGCGGATTTGTTTCTTTAAAGTACACAGACTAATACAAAGAGACTAATACAAAGAGCCATCTTTCAGCACTGTCCCTTCATTACAATGACTTTAGTTTTTTTTCAACATTTTCAGTACCAAATTGGCTTTTGATTAAGAATATTTTAATGCAAAAGATATTGTAAGGGGTTTAACCTATTGAAAGAATGGCTTTGTTATAATCAAAACAGCCTTATTGAAAGCAGTTTCTCCCACCCTAGTTCAATTGTTTTATTTATTTATTCACTATTTTAATTCTTAAAAAATCATTTTATTGGGGACTCATTCACTTCTTATCACAATCTGTACAGCCATCCTTTGTGTCAAGCATATTTGTACATTTGTTACCATCATCATTTTCAAAACATTTTCTTTCTACTTGAGCCCTTGGTATCAGCTCCTCATTTTTTTTGCTTCAACTGCAACCCTCCTTTCCTCCCTCATGAACCCTTGACAATTTATAAATTATTATTAAGTTTTCATGTCTTACACTACCGATGTCTACTTCATCCACTTTTCTGTTGTCCATACCCCTGGGAGGGGGATTATAGGTAGATCAATATGATGGGTTCCCCCTATCTCCTCCCACCTTCCCCTTACCCTCCTGGTATCACCATTCTCAATATTGTTCCTGAGGGGTTTATCTGCTCTGGATTCCCTGTGTTTCATTATCTGTACCCGTGGGCCAGACAAAATCCAGGGATACATATGGTAGTCAACTAAAAAGGAGAGGTGGGGAAAGACATGGGTAGTGGGGGAACATGGCATTAACCCATCTAAGGGGAAGGTGTTGTTTATACCTCCACAGGGACGGAGGGACCAGACTTCAGCCCGGTGCTCCAAGACATGAAAACAGTTTTATAAGACTTCTTTTTTGTTTGAGGATTTCAGCTCCATGTATAGTTCTTATAAAAAACTCTTTTAAAACCCTAAGATGCTAATATGTCAAGCAGATAAAATAAAAATGGCTTCGTGACTAGTCTTCCCCAGGCTTGGGAAATTCTTGTTGTTTTTATTCCTGGGAAGTGTAACTTGTATTGCTCATTCTACTGATATCTTTCAACATTGGTTTCATTGTCTGTGTCTTTTTTTATTTATTTATGTGTCTTGAACCTTTGTCTAATGCATTGAATAAGAAACAAATCCACTGAATATATAAAGTAAATTTGAAGCTAACTACTCTTATAAGGACTTGTACTTTTGGAAATCCAAATGGGACAGGGCTGTTCTGTCCTATGGGGTCATTGTGCACCTCAGACAACACAATGATGGTGGGTATTGGATAGATACTTTTAAAAATCTTTTATATTAATGTGGTTAAAGTTGATAGAGCACAATACAGCCCCCCCCCATTTGCGTTAATAAGGGGATCCTACACGCAGATGTCTTAAATATTTATTTGGAATTTAGCAGACTGCACAAATATGCCAGCCATTTCCCAACTGGTTCTTGCACTTTGTGAGATGGTGAAAATTGGCAAAACTTGGGAATGTCATGGATAATACTGAGGGAAAGAGGGGTAGTTGATATCAGGGTTCATGGAGCGCTACAGCATTTTGGAAAAGTTGGGTAATTGGGATATCTTGAAACTTCACCTCATTGGGAGTCACCTTATTTAATTCTTCAAAAGGAAATGATGTTTACGTTCACATGCCTTGCAATCCCCTGAATTAAAAAACATCCTTCCTACAGCTACTCGCTGTTCCTCATGTGTCTTCGGTCTTTCATTTCTGCCTCTTCCTGCCTCCTGAGCTTTGCTTTTTGACAGAGGCGGGCTTTGGGTCTCCTGTAATTAATTGTATTAAAGATGATAGCTTTCCTTGGTGTTATGATTCATTTCATAGGCTAATCTATTATTTGGCTAAAAGTTTATCCCTGGGAAGAACCCATTCATCTTGAAAGATGCCTAAGGATTATATAGTTCCAGGCCTTTCATTAGCCTCTATTGGACCCGTAATTCTGGTGTTTTTTGTTTTACATTTTTCTCTCCCTCTTGGTCTATGGCTTCCTATTGTGATCCTGATCACAGAATAATTAGTGGTCGCTAGGGACCAAATATTTCTTCTAGTACTCATGTTCCTGTGATCATTTTGACTTTTGAACTAAAAGTTTCCTGGTCTCTTGTTTTCTTCATTGTTCAAAGGAGTTTTGATGGCATAATGGATTATGCCTTGGACTGCTAACAGCCAGGTCAAGAGTTGGAAGCCATAAGCCACTACTATGGAGAGAGATGAGGCTTTCCATTCCTGTAAAGAGTTATGGTCTCATAAACCCACAGGGGAGATTCTACGATGGCCCCTATTGGATGGCAGTGGAGGTCATTGCATCAGATGAAGAAGGCTGGACAATTATAACTTGGATGCCAGCTCACTTTAAAAGTCTAGTCAACACTTAAGAGAGTGGAATGGATACCACTTTACTCATGGAATATGTTGTGCAATTTGACCTGCTTCTTTCCTGAGATTGTGATACCAAGTCCTCAAGCTCAGCACCATTCCTTGAAGATGTTTATTTACAGCTAAGAAATTTTCATAACTTTGCATATTGTGTGTGTGTATATCATATACAGTTACAAATCACCTTTGCCAAATATACACATACTCAAAAGTATGCTCCCATTCACCTTCCTGAATAAATATTCTTACTCTTAATCTCTATTCCTCAAGTAAACACACATACGCACACACACACACACACACACATACACACACACACACACACACATATACACTCATAGCCTCCTATAGGATGGAGTAAAACTTCCCCTGTGGGTTTCTGAGACTTTGAAGCTTTAAGGGAGTAGAAAGCCTCGTCTCTCCAGTGGATTGTCTGTGGGTTGTGAATTATTGACCTTGCAGTTAGGCAGCCCAATGTATAACACACTATAGCATCCGGTTCCATTCACAGCTAGAAGATCACTAAAGTTGTAATGAAGCTGAGCAGCACTATTGATAAACTTGATGGAATTGACATTTATAGAGCACTGCATTTAACAACAGTCTTTAAAAAACCCTTAAGATCACATGAAACATTATCCAAGATATGCCAGACTTTTTAGCTTAAAATACATCTTAACAGAATGAAATATTTAGAAATAACTCAATATATATTCTAATATTGTGATGAATTAGTAGAAATATTTTAAGAGAACTATGAAATAGTAAAATATCTAGAGTTTAAACAACATACTTCTAAATTACACATGAGTAATTAAAGCTAGAGTCACAGCAGATTTTTAAAATCAGATAAAGACAAACCTGATACTGAACTTTTTTGTCAGCAGGTGCCTTCAATTTGCCTCAGACTCATGGCTGCCATATGAAATGAGTGAGTGTTTATTGTTTACTCAACAAAAGCACTTGACTATGTGACTCCTACAGATTGTGATTAGCATTGTGAAGAATGGGAACTCCAGAACAGAATGGGAACTGCTTGTGCAGATCCTGTGCATGGACCAAAAGGTTGTAGTTTAAACAGAACAAGGGAAAATGTGTGTTAGTGTTGGACATTTTTACCATAGTTTATCAAACCATGTGTTGGACAAGCACTATGAGAAAATAGACGATATGAAGAAGAATATTGAGTCAATATGGAAGGCGTTTCATTTACATTCTGCGGTATGCCGCTAAAACAACCTTCTTTTCTTAATGTGACGTACAGCACTTACTGGTAGAGCTCAACCTTTACATTAAGAAACAAAGCTCCTCAGAACTGGACCAATAAGCCAAAACATGATAAACAGAGTAAAATTAGAAGTTTTCAAGAATTTCATTTCACTTGGATCCACAATCAACTCTCATGGATGGACTCAATAGTCAAGAAATCCAGGGACATATTGCATTGGGCAAATCTGCTTCAAGTGTTATATGAAAGTGTTAACAATCAAAGATGTCACTTTGAAGAGAAAGGTGCTTCTGACTAAGCTCTGGCATGTTTGATTCCCTTACACGTGTGTGGTAGCTGCACCATGGATGTGGAACATCAAAGAAGGACATACGACTTTGGATATGTCAACTGGAAGATCCAGTTCCTGGATAAGGACATCGCATTTTATGCAGTGAAGAATCAGTGTAGAAGAGGAAGAATCTTAACAAGATTGATGGACACAAGGGCTCAAACAGAGCAATGATTTTGACAATGGTGTGCACGCCACTAGTCTGTCCTCCTCTTGTCCACGGGGTCACTGTCAAATTGGAGCCAACTCTAAAGTAGCAAATAGCACAACATCAGAGGAAGCACAAAAGAAAATCCAATACAAATCACGGACGAACTGCATTTCAGACTTGACTTTTCCCACCGATGCTTAAAAATAATCCAGCCAAACAAGAAAAATAACATCTGCTTCTTCAAAGAGGAGACACTATATTGTTTTCTCCTTAGGGTGTGATGTATTTTCTCCCTCAATGTGCAAAACATTCTATCTCGAAATGCATACTAATTCTGCCCCTCACTTGAAACAGACCTTCCGTCCAGAAACGCTTTCTCTCTGAGTGACATTGGCAGCTCCTAAGCAAATAGTGTCTGCATTGTAATACTTGATATTCCTTGGACGCTTCCTTACTGTAGACATTCAGGTTAAGAATGCATTTGTCAGAGTTGATTTTTGTAGTTTAGACATATTCAAGTACTTTATTAAATTCAGATTTTATAAGCCTTCCAATAAAGAAAAAAATACCTTATTTTTTCAATTACCCTTTCTGGGTAACAGGGGAGCCCCAAAATGCCAAGTATGTAATCATCTTCGTGGTGATGAGCGGTGGGAGGCCTGTTAGGATCAGAAGAGTTTTATTAGACAGAAAACATTATGTTTGGGGCATGCGCTTCTATTTGTTAAAAACAGAGTTCACTTACTCTATTAAACTAATCCTGCTTTATGATAGCAGCAATAGCAGAGGGAAGAGCAATTTTAGTTTTTTGCAAAAGCAGTTTCATAAAGTTGTTAATATCTGGGGAGTAAATGTTAGGCATAATACTGTCCTAGTTTCTAAATAAAGAGATGTCAGATTGTTCTCCTAGGGAGTAGAACTCAGTGTCTTGTTTAGCACCAAGTAGATGACGAGAGAAGAAATTAAAGTTTCTTTTTCAAATTCTTTGAGCAAAAATTAATTTTAAGTTCAAAACATGTACATGTGTGGTCGATGCTTGTTAGAACAAGAAGAACATGACGATGAAAAGTCTAGTGTCCTTTTGTCCTTCTATTGCTGATGCTGCTGCTGTTGCTAGGCGCCATCAAGACAGCAGCATCCCTGCCTACACCACTGCGTACATGCCACAGAACATGCCATCATCATCCTTACAACCTTTGCTCGGTCTGAGCACTTTGATGCAGACACTGTTAATCCATCTCATTGACGATTTTCCTCATGGTTGTGCAGACTCTCTAATTTACCCAAAACAATGTGCTTCTTCTGGAACTGGTCTCTGCTGGTAAAATGTGCAAAGCACATGAGATAAAGCCTTGGCATCTAGCTTCCAAGGACAATTCTGGCTATATTTCTTCCAAGACAAGGGTGTTTGTCCTTTTGGAAGTCCACCGTACTTTTAATATTCTTTGCTCATGTAAGATATATGAAAAAAGTGGTCTGTAATTGAATCATTCATGAGATTATCAGGTAGAACATGGTAATCAGCTTTTATTAAAATAAGGGAATCAGGACCAACTTCAAAGGTCAGTACACCAACTTCTCTAGTTTTCTTTCTTTCTTTTTTTTTGCAGAACACTGGCCCTTGTTTTTTAATATTCAGAAGAATGATGCCCTGTGGCATTACAGCCAGGACTCAGAAGCATGCTTCCAACTAACACACATGAGTTATTGCATTCTTCCTAATCTGACCCTACTAAGGCCTGTTTTATTTGAGCTTTAAATGAATGTGAAATGGCATTCCCAAGAAAATAAATCCAGCATTACTGAATGTTGGCTATATTCATTGTTGTGACTTTTGCAAGGATTTGTGGTTCAGAGCCAAATAAAATAAAATGTGAATCCCTGCTTTATGAAATAGGTCATGATTATTTGCTAAAATTGTAGGTGCCTTGTGGGATTCTAAAGTGAATGTCTGCACATGGGAATCTGAGCTGATGAGTTCATTAAAACTTCTTTTCAAGAGAGATCATTTTCTTTAATTTATATTGCCTGCTCTTTGCCTTTAACACGTAACTTTGGTAAAAATATTTAATCTCTTTAATTTGTGAAATACATATGACAGTTGTTACTATTTTATACTGTTCCTATGAAGATTTAATAAGATAAGATACACACATTCTATATGAAATTGAGTTTGTAAGTCAAGTTAATATTTAGACATCTGTTCTTGACTGGGGCCCATGTAGCCTTACAGTTGATGTTTAGGAATATCTGGAGCTATTTTAGTTGTTAAAACTGGAGTGGTGGTGCTACAACCTTCTAACACACAAAGAATGACCAGGCCTGTTGCTAAAGATCCCACAGTGCACAGGAAGACCACCCCCATACCCCCTCCTGGCACACTCACACAGCCAAATTTGCTCCCAAATAGCAATAAGAGCATCAGTATTACCAAATCCGAATTTATGCCATCCTTTAACCAAAGTACATTTGTTTCAGTGATGGCCAAATCTGTTACAGGAACTTGATGTGAAGATTAGGATAAAAGAATCTTTTTCTTCACAAAGCTTAGGGTTTCTGATATTTAAGTTATTTCTTATCATTTCTCTGTAAGTACACCATTTCCTATAAAAGCCAACAAATAGTGGTCATAATACTTACCAGATCATATGTGAAAGGATAAAAGCACTAGACCTTTGGCTTCACTATTTGGTCATTAAAACCTGGGGTGAGTGGATTTGCATAGTAATATTCTTAATATTCACAGCCATGTGATCTGAGCAGTTTGGAAGTGAAATCAGCTAACATGTGAGAAATGTAATACCAATTCATAAGAACAATTGATAAATAACATACTAAAAATTGACGACTTAAGGAACAACATTCAATTCATTTGTTGGGTCTATGTTATAGCCTGGTCCTTATTTTCTCATCAAATAGAAAAGTCTACTGTTGCAGTTATACATTTCTATGCATGTGTAGAATTGCAAAGGTCAAATTCATCAGCCACATTTCATGCTAAAGGAATGCTGAGTTTATATAGCATTAAAATCAACTACCAGTAATAATCACAGACTAGATTTTTCTTTATTATCCAACAATATGGTAAAGTTTTAATGAAGAACTACATAGAATTTTATCCTAAGTAGAAAAAAAATTTCACAAGTGCATATAGTTTTGAGTGTGAGAAATGTCAGTGGAAGTGTCATAAAAGAGAAAATTACTAAGGGAGGTCAATTGAAATTAAAATTATAATAATCCTCTGTCTCACAGGTTGTCAAAAGGGCATTAACATTCATAGTCATAAAATGGAAAACACTACGCATAGAAAAGGAATGAGATTCCTTTCAAAACACCCAGTTGGGTGGCAAAAGTAATTCCCTAGTCATGTAAGACCTCAAACTTTTTGCTTTAGTGTTACAGAATTATCACTTTAGGCTTCTTAATATATTTTAGTTATATGACACGGGGAATACAAGGTTTCTGCTAAGAGTCATCTTCTTCCTATTGAGAAGCCTCTCAAGACATGGGGAAAGATTAAAAAAAATTGTAACACCAGTTTAGAGCAGATATTTAGTTAGGAATGTGATGTCCTATTCCAAGAGGATCTAAATTTTAGAGCAATTATTGCTCAAGTAATAATGTATACAGCAGTGAAAGGATAATGGGCAAGGGCACTTGACAATTTCATTTAATTTCCCATAGTAATGTTATTTATATGGAGATGTATCTGGAAAAAATGATGACAGGTTGAAAGCAATTCAAATTTCTGTATATCAAATTTTATTTTCAAAGGGTTTTAGACACATCGCAGTAGAGGGATTTGAATTCTGTTCTTGCTTATAAGAGAAAACTGGGGAAAACATGTAAAACAAAGTTGTTATATTTTATATTGGATAGTGGAAAATGTAGTGCTGTTACATTTTTTTTAATGAAAACAAAATGAAGAACAGGCTATAGCAGTTCCAGCTTAAGAAGGAAGGGCAATTTCTGGGCCACAGTGTAGAAAGGAGGGGCCCAGCAAGATCCTTAAATTGAACAAGGAGATTGGATTGAAGCTCCTAACATATCTAGGGCAGAAGAGACAAGATAGAGCCCTAGAGAGCTGCAGGGGCTCTCGAGTCCTCTACAAAAGAACGGGATGTTATTATTCTATGTTGGAGAAGAAAACAGCAGAAAGCAATAGGCCAACAAATTCCTGGACCTCACACAGAGCTGAGACAAATTTATATTCTTAACAGCCCAAATCAAAGAGACAATAATACATATGACATCAGGTAGAGTTTTATGAAATAAAACTTAGGAGTGTGGCTAAATTACACACCAAAAGTCTACTCTGAACATGTCTACTAAAGTTTAAAAGCAAATCTTGAAGGATTAATTTTCAAGTACCTTAACCCATTATACATCAAATCTATTTTCCCCCCAAGAAAGATATCTAACCCTAGCACACAAGCATCAAATCTGCAATGTCAGGCATCAAACAAAAATTTCCCAACAATTCAAAAGGATCATGAATGTGTGGTCCATAAAAATGAGAATAACTGATTAGTGTAGCCAGACCATGCATATGAAAGTGAGGCGATGAGGAAGGAAAACAACTCATAATTGACTGGTACACTTGAATTCATGTATTGGCAAATATTGACCTACTGTGGACTACCAGAAAAACAAATACAGCTGTCTGGGATGAAGTGCAACCAGAATGCTCCTCCGAAGCAGGGATGGTGAGTCTTGGTCTCATGTGCTTTGGGCATGTTGCTAGGAAGATCTGACCGTGGGGAGGAACAGCATGCTTACAAATATAAAGGGTCAGTGAAAACTAGGAAGGCACTAAATAAAATGGATGGACACAAAGCCTGCACCAATGACCTTGATCATAATAGTTGTGAGTAAGGATGGTGCAGGACCAGGAATTCATAGAGTCAGTAGGAGTTTGTAAGCATAATGACAGAAACAGACTTAGAAGTGACAGGGATTGAAAACACGTCTGTATTGACAGACATCTTGAATAAGCATCCTTTAGCATTACAATCCCTATATTTAATAAGAGAGACAAAAATTAAGTTGATAAACAAACAAGAAAAAAATTGATTAGTATGTCTAAATTTGATTCCAGAAGAAAAGTAGATCAATGTGCTGAAAAGACATAATAAAAGAAACTGTCCAAAATGAGGTACAAAGGGGGGAAAAAGAGAATCTGGGTGTTTTGAACCTCAATTTTAAGAAGTCAATATCTTGTAACCGGAGCTGCAATGTAGTCAAAATTTTGTTATGGCTTTTCTAGCTGTAGTCTTTTTAACATCCTTCAAATGACCTCCTATTTCCTGGTGGGTCTGGGTAAAATACTGATTAAATTATATGATCCAGCTGTGAGTCACTGTCAACAGGGTATTTTTTGCTGTGATTTGTCATCCAACTGTGTATTAAGTCAACATTTACTGCTACTGTGGTTCAAATTCATACATGTATGCATTTATTCCAAAAAAAGTGCTTAAACATGTCTCTGATATCAGACAACTCCTCTCAGTATTGTGATGATCGTGGTTTTGCTAGGGTCCTTTTAAAAATGGTCCAATCAAAACAATGGTTTCTGTGAGCACCTACCAGACCAACTTTGGAATTACAAGGGAGTAATCATGATACATATTCTCAACTGATACAAAATGATTACTGGGGCTTATTAAGACATTTGAAAAAGTGTTTGAAAAGCACATTTGTGAGAAAAAGCCAGAGAAGTGGTGCCTTTTTTCCCCTTCCCACATCACAACAATGCACCCACTTATTCGACAAGGGTAGCAAGGTAGGTCCTATCAAAGTTTCATTGGGAAACTGCTCTATCCACCATTCCAGATCTTACCATTTCAGGATATTTTTTCTCTGTTTCCCGAAATGAAAGAGCATTTGGAAAGAACATGATTTGAACCCTTGAGGATGCCACAATTGAGAAATGCTGCGAAAGGATGCATGACCTGTTGATTGGAAAGCACCTTGCCCTGTAACTCTCCCCTGAAATTACACTGAAAAGAGTAAAAGGGAAAAAAAAGAAGTACTATAATAGAGATGAAGTGACCTGAAGGTGCAGTGGGAAGATACCTTTCACAGGAGCCGATGCGGTGTGTGAGAAGGATGACTTCATGGTAGCTCTTTGGTTTGCTGTGTGAATGATTAACTGGGTGAAGGAACTGTGGTGGTAGCCACTCACACAGAGAAGTCAGACTTGAAAACAAGATGGGGAGGTGAGTTGACAGCATTATATAAGGAATTCATTACAGTAAAGTATAAAAAACAGATAATAATTACATAATGAGCTATATAAATAATTAATGCGACAGGGTCACATGGCTAGGAAAACATCGCCCAGCTTCCAGATAGTTTTATCTCGAGGAAACAATGTTCAATCTAACATGAGGATGATAGTGGGCCCACTGTGTTTGCAGTTGGACCTACTCGAGTTAGAATACTGGTTTTGAGGAATTATTTGAAGTGGGATATATTACATCACCTTTTGAAACTTCTGACTTTTCTTCTGTAAAACCACTGTCAAAGTATCTCGTTTGTAAGATATTAATATACTCTTATGAATGAGAAGGCTACAGTGACTTAGGAGAGGGTCTTTAGCTGAAGCAAATGGCATGCTGGATAATAGCTCTGAGATTCATGGTTTGAATCCATTATTGCTGCTTCTCTTATTAAGCAAATTGAGCATTTGTCAGACTCCATTATCTGTGTAACAATTTATTATTTCACTCACGCAAACATTTAACACCTATATTTGAGGGTTTACTTTATGCCAGAGACTGTCCAGGGTGCTGAGGAGACAGCAGTAAACAAGAGAAGCTGTTTCCACCCTGGGAGAATTTAGATGCGAATTGAATCCCACCAGCATAGCATAGAAGGGAGAGAATTCCAGCTTGTCTTTGAACCTACCCCAAAGAATATTGTATGAAATAGCTGTTTGTGAACTAGCTGAATAGAGTTATCTTGTGCAATGTTTGTCGTACTTGAAGGGAGCAAAGGAGGCGATGTGTAAACACTCCAGGTCTCACTTCACACCCAGTAAGGGCTAAGAAGGAGCAAGCAGTCTGTAAAATGCTGCAGAGGTGTTCTAGTGGGTAGAAAATGAACGTTTAAATTTTAGTTCCCTATATATTATTATTCTGTCTCCAGTTCTTGCAGATGCCAATCCTGAGGTTAGAATGCCTGTCTCTGAAACTATATATTTAGAAAGGGGAGTGGGTTGTATATGAAGCAGCCACAAAGGCTTTGGTGCTTCATCAAAGAAGACATTCCTAAATTTGCACATGAACATGAAACTTCATAGATAACCCATGAAAAGTAGATGACTCCTACGTGTTTTCTCACTTGCAATGTAATGTTTCATGTACTCAGTTTGTTATAGATGGTCATTGACTTGCCATTGGCTTCAAGAACACTTGAGCTCACTTTTCAATGTGCAGATTTCACTAATCGACAAATCTGGCCCCCTGGTCCTGATTTTCTGTATGTCAGCAATTTGTTGGAGCTGAGTAACTGCCCCATCAGATGTAGCCTGTGTTCTGTCATGCAATGAGCTTCCCTCATCAATCAATTCTGCAACCATTGAGTTTGAGTAACTGCCTAGCCCATACAGGCGAATGAACACACTGCAACATGTTGTCAGGAGCACTGGGGCTATTTTACTTTCCTTCTCGGTCTAGGACCTTCTTTTCCATATTTCTTTATTGGCTAGATAAGTTTTTAAGTTTTCAAATATAATGTCATCCCATAAATTTAGGAGCGAGACATAGGAAAAAGTAAACAGATGCATAAGTTTCACAGGTACAAGATTTTTTTAAAGTACCTTAATTTTGAGCCATAGCTTATAAATAAAGTAACACACAGATTTAAATGTCACTATATGATGACAAATACAAGTAATCAGAAACCCTGTTAAAAATACAGGGCATTTCCACTCCCAGTAGACTTTACAGGTTGTTTCCATACCCTCTCCACTGAAATGATTTTTATCTCTTTCATCATAGATTATTTTTGCTCTTGATAGAAACTTTGTATAAATTATTATAAACTATGTTGTCTCTGGATTCTATACTTCAGCAAAATATGTGGAGTTTCACCCATAGAGTTGTGTGTATCAGTGTGTTTGTTGCTGGTAGGTGCCACAGAGTCAGTTCTAACTCACAACGACCCTTTCTGTGCACAGCAAGTGGAAGCAATGGCCAGTTGGGTACCATGCTCACAATTGCTGCAAGCCATTGGGTCAATCCATCCTCTTGAGAGTTGAGATGACTCTGTTTTATCAAGTATGGTGTCCTACTGGAATGACTGACTCCTTCGGATAACTTGTACAAAACACAAATAATAAAGTCTCACCATTCTTGGTTATTATAAGTGTGCTGGCTGTACATATGACAATTATTCTGGCTGTCCAGGGTGTATTTATTACTTTTACCAGCACCATAACTCAAAGGCATGACATCTTCTGCAGTCTTCCTTATTCCATTAGCCAGCTTTCACATGTATATAAGGTGAAAATGCAGTGCTCTGACTTAAACACACTTTATCTCTCAAAGTGGCATAATTGCTTTTGAACCCTTTAGAGAAGTCTTTTTCAGCAGATTTGTATAATTTCCAATCTCCAATGCAGTGTGTAATTTAATTCCTTGACTGATGCTTCCATGGGCATTGCTTGTGGATGCAAGTAAAACGAAGCTCTGACTTCAATGCTTTCTCCATCTATCGTGATACTGTTCATTGGTTCAGTAGGGAGGATTGTTGCCTTCTTCGTGTTGAGGTGTAATCCATACTGAAAACTGTACTCTCAGATTTGCATCAGTAATGATTAAGTCCTCTTCACTTTCAGCAAGTGAGGTTTCATCAACTATATATCTCAGGTTAGTTGTTAGAGTTTCTGAAATCCTGCCAGAGACTCTTTACAGAAGATACAGATTTAATAGATACCTGAAAAGATAAAATCATTATACACATCTTTTCTAATTCCTTTTTATGGGTGAGAAAAATATTATGAAATATTTTTAAATATCCAAATTTAGGCATTTGTTAACCAAGCTGCTCTGACCTGATAGTCCAATTCTTTTTATGGATATATATTTTCATTTCATATAGAAGCGGAAGTTCTAGTTTTTAGAAATGGTAGGATTAACAAAATTAAGAAATATCAAACTCTTTCAAAATTAGTATACCATTTTACATTCCCATCAGCAATATATAAGTCTTCTCGTTAATGCCACTTCCTAATCCACATTGGGTGGGATTTATATGTTTTAAAAGAGTCACTCTAATGATTATGGTGCAGAATTATATTATAGTTTTGACTTGATTTTCCCTCTTGATTAATGATTTAGTGTCATTTTCATGCACTTGTTTATCATGTATACTTCCCTGGTTGAAGTATATATTGAAAACTTTTACCTAAGGTTCAAATGGGTTGTTAGTAATTTTTAACATTGCAAGATAACTTTGTATGTTCTCGACCCAGGTCATTTGTTATACTCATTGCTCTCGAGTCGATTTCAACTCATAGAAACCCTGGAGGACAGAGGAGAACGGCCCCGGGGGGTTCCCAACACTAACTCTTTACGGGAGTAGAGAGTTTTGTCTTTCTTCCACAGCGTGGCTGCTGGTTTGGAACTGCTGACCTCACGGTTTTAAATTTTTACCTAAACATATAAGACATCCTGGTAATGAATTGGATAGATGCTTCACTGCTAAGTCAAAACTCAACAGTTCAAACTCACCAGCAGTTTCCAGGAAAACACCTGAGATTAGCTCCTATAAAGATAACTACCTAGCAAAGTGCAAACCCCACAGGACAGTTCTCCTCTATCCTGTAAAGTTGCTATGAGCTACAATGGACTTGACAACACAAACAAAAATCTAGGGGTGTGTGTATACATATATACATTTACATATATACATATATGCCATATGTGTGTATTGAGTTGTTTCCAACTAATAGTACCCCTATAGGAGACCTACCCCATAGGATACTTGGTTCCTTCCCTGACTGAATACAAGGGGGTAGGGGGTGTCACCAACTAAAGTCCAGTGTGGCTACCTCCTACTCAAATGACAATCACAAACAGTGAGTGTTTCTATCCCTATTTCATTACTGGCTCTCTGTTCTGTGATCCTGAGGTCTCTAAGTTAGCCTGCTTTTCTGCACGCACCCTCCTTTGCACTAGCTCGTGTTCTGCTCACTTTGCGTCATACTGGGCTTGTGTAACCGTACCTCTGTGATATTGGGGAGTCCATGAAGTTGCCTTCCTGACTCAAAGTGACCACTCTATTCGATTTTGAGTAGGAGCCCCCCCACCCCCATGCCGCATAACTCCTAGTCCTCTGCTTTCCTTCAGTCTGTTCCTCCAGTCTGTGATCGATCTATTTTTTTTAGCAGCTCATTTAAAGCTCTGAGCTCCAGGATTAACATTTGTGTCTTTTGCTTTTGTTTTGTTTTCCCTTTTTATTTTTCTTTATTGAGTATCTGCTACAAAAAGAAGGCAAAACATTTATAGCTATTCACCATCTTCTCTGACTTCTACCTATTTGTTTTAATGGTGTCTTTTGGTGGGAGCCCTGGTGATGTCGTGATTATTATGCATTGGATTGAGATCTGCAAGGTCAGCAGTTCAATCCCACCAGCCACTCTGTGGGGGAAAACCGTGACTTGGTACTCCTGTAAGGAGTTTCAGTCATGAAAACTCACAGGAGCCGTTCTACCCTGTCTGCCACCAAAGTTAATCTCTATAAGAATCTTCACCGTCATCGTCTCCTTTATTTTCTTAACAGTGTGTTGCACACGATATTCTCATCTCGCCAAACAAACATCATTGTTTAAAATGTCTATCAATTCAAGTAAATAGTATCTTACTCTACATAGCCTTATATGATTGTTTTTCTCTTAACATGGTGGTTTTGAAATCATACTCCATATGAGACGATATAAATTTTCAAAGTGAAATGATAGTCAATTTTACCATACTCTAGCTTTTTAATCAATGCTTTTGGTCACTGGAAAGTTTCCAGTTAATCTTTAATACTAAAAATAGCTACTATAAAGAACTGCATGTATTTTCTGGAATACATAAGCAAGAGTTTCTGAATATATCCTTAGCAGCTGAATACAAAAGTCAATAGTACATGTATAACTTCAGCTTTACAAGGTAATGCTGAATTATTTACCAGGGTGTTTGTGTTGATTTATATTCTCAACAGTTTACATCAGTCCCCACCACTACACATTTTCACTGGCTCTTGGTGTGGGTTACTTTCAATTTTTAGATTTGCATATTCATCTAATGTTTGCTGAGGGCTTACTGCATTTCAAGTACTAGATACTTTATAAATGCTGTCTTAATCTTGGCAAAAACCTGAGAAGTTATGTACAATTATCCTAACTTAATCACATTAAAGCTGAGGTTTAGCAAGATTAGATATGACCAAAATTATAAAGTTAATTATAGCAAGAATTTTTTTCACTGTGTGACAGGTTCTAGCTAAAACTTTACATGCATGGTTCCATTTTAGTCCCCACAAAACCCCTTAGGTAAACTATATTATTATCCCTTCCAGCTTATAGATGAGAAATAAAACTCAGAGGGGTAAAATTGGGATTCTTAAGTGACATAGTCAGTGAATGGATTCATTTTCTACTTTTTAAAAATTAAAATTACTATAAATTCAGTGACATTAAACAACAAAAATTATAGTTCTGGGGGTCAGAAGTCTAAAATGGGTATCAGGTCCCCCAATTCAAACTCTCTGCCATTGAGTTGATTCATATTTGTAAAGCCAGATGCAAGGTTTCTGAGGCTCAACATGTTCACAGGAGCACACAGCGTTTTCTTCCTCACGCTGAGCCACCGGGGGGAGGGGGGCTTGAGCTGCCAGCCTGCTTGCCAACAGTGCCATGAGGGACCACAAAAGGAGGGTCACTAGTCTACAATCCAAATGATAGCAGAACTCTACTCTGCCTCGAGGCTGGAGGGTAGCATGCATGCCTGCATGTATGTAGCATTTCCAGTTCTAGATGCTGCCCATTGCCAGTGTTATTACGAACCGTTCTAATGCTGCCACCTTTTTGGTTCTTCCTTCCACTTCCTTCTTCCACTTTTCTGGATTATTGCAATTACTTTGAGGCTAATGTGTATAATTCAAAATAATCTAGTTTAAATTCCCTGATCAGCAACTTGAATTCTATCTGCAATCATTGTTATGTAGCATGGTCTATTCCCATCTTCAGGGACCAGGACGATCTTTGAGGGATGAATTTTCTCCTTGCTACTCTATGATACCCGGAATCTAGATGCAAATCAGAGTGATCCCCATGTGTCTTCCTACCTCTTAATATCAGGCTCACATAACTGTGGCAAAGGGAAACAGGCTGGATGTCAACAAACATGAGAATAAATCTGGCAATATGATAAGGGAGGGTTTTTGAAGCCTTTCCAGGAAGATGGTGTTTATACTTAGGTGCTGGTGAGTAGGCTCTGATTCTCAGACATTCTGTACATGGGAGAGAAAGGCATTGCCTGATCCTGTGCCATCCTCCCCATCACTGCTACGTTGGAACCCACTGTTGAAGCTCCGAATCCATACATTTCGGCGAACTGCTTCTCATTCTCCTTCCTCTTCTTGACCCTCTGTGTAAGCAAGCGTGATGTCCTTCTCCATGTGCTGGTCTCTTCTGATAACATTTGCAAAGTGCGCAGGACAAAGTCTCACCATCCTTAACTCTACATGAATTCAGGCTCTCCACCTTCCCAGACAGTTTTGCTCATTTGCTCATTCCTGGTAGTCCCTGGTATCCGTGGTCTATTCTTCCATGGGTCCTAATTCAAGGACAGCAGCTGTCCCTCGGTCTTCTGCATGCACTGCCCAATGTTCAGAAACAGACAAGAGTGATTGAAGGCACCGTGGCCTGACTGGGCACACCTCAGGCTTCAATGCGACACGTTTGCTTTTCCAAACTTTAAATAGGTCTTTCCAGCAAACTTTGTCAATGCAACACACCTATCTAGTTCTTGACATAAGCTTTCGTGGGTGTGGATTGTAGATCCAACTAAAATGAACTCTTTGACAACTTCAATATTTTCTCCACGTGTCATCATGCTCCATATTGGTCTAGTTGTGAGGATTTTGCCTTTCTTTTATTGAGATGCAATCATAGTCAAGACTGTATTCTGTGATGGCATCCATAAATGCTTCAAGTCCTTTGTATTTTCAGGAAGCAGAGCTGTGTCATTTGCATATTGAAGACTGTTAATGAGTTTTCCTTCAATCTTGGCATCACATTGTTCTTCATAGGCTCCAGCTTCTTATCTATTTGCTCAGTGTACAGATTGAATTAATGTGAATGAAGGAACCCTGACATACAGGTTTCTTGATTTTAAGTTTTACACTGACCCTTTGTTTTGTTCGAATTACTGTCTCTTGGTTCTTCATTAGCACAATCAAGTGTTGTGAGATTCCCATTTTTCACAATGTTATCCATTTTTCTATGATCCATACAGCAATGCTTTTGTATAGTCAATAAAACACAGATATATATCTTTATATTATTTTCTGCTTTCTGTAAATATAAAGCAAGTTGAAGACCACTAAACTTCCTCACTAACACCAAATATTTGTGAACATAAAGCAAAAGAGTGGGGGATGTAGAGAAATGTTACTTCTTCATATTTTTCATCTTGTTCTTTTCTTCCGGACTGTTATCCCCCCCATAGACTCTGAAGGCCAGGCCTCGGGGCTCATTCTAAGAATCATCACTTTGCTGAAATGTATTGCAGCAGGTGAACCGGATAAGCCTCTTTACTCAGACCTCTCAAACAAAACCCATAGCCCAGCTCTCCTTCTCAGAAGAACAGCTCCTAGACTGTCCTCTGACAAACGCTAGACATCAATGAATCATTGGAGGAGGCAGTTCCTTGGTTCAATTCATTATTCAATAATTTTGGGGAATGCTACATGCCATACTCATTATTTTTTTCAAATTAGCAGGGCACACTAGTATGTTAGTGATTTTGGGAATCCTTGAAGTCTTGGATTTTATTTTATTTATTCATTTACCCAACTAATATAACATGCATGGAGTTTTAACTTCTGTAATTACATCTCCTTTCATTGATAACTACTGCTTAACTTTCAATAGAACATTGGATCAACCACCTACCAGGAAATGGTTTTGTTTCCCCAGAATATTATATTGATTGAATAATATTTGGTTTTCAATGAGGATTCAGAGTAAGTATAGTTTGAGAATAAAATCTTGATTCATATTTGATTTTTTGTTATTGAAAATATATACAGAAAGTATACCCTAACACCATGTACAATCCAGTGATGTTTATTACGTCCAAGTTATGCGACCGTCCTCACCTTCCCTTTTTGACTTGTTGCTGTTCACTCATTCCCATAAACTCCTTGCTCTCCCCCAGCTTTGGATTCAAAACTTCTGAATTCCTGCTGTCATTGTGAACGATATGGTCTTTAAGAAAGCATAAGGGTAGACATTCTTTACTAACTCAACAGACAAAGCTTATTGTAAAGAAGATTTCATGGAATATTTTTGGCTTAAAGTGTATTGATCATTGCATAGCAATGGTTGTGAGGCTTCATCCAGCCTCAATGGCTCCACAGTATGGAATCCATGAGAATTTGAAACTTTGCTGCACATTTGCTCCACTTTTAATGATGATTCTTCTGTATCATCTTTGAAGCACTTGTTCAGTAATGACAGCTGGGCACCATCCATTTCTTCTGGTCTAATGGCAAAGGGCCCGGCTGTGCATTGAAGAAATTAACCATGCAGTCCATATACTCCTATTCCCAATTTCTTCCATTGTTCCAGAATAATAGAGGCCAAATGTTGTATCTTGGATGATCATTTTCAAGTTTGAAGATCCCAGGGACTTTAAGAATTAGGCGGTACAACTCCCAAATCAAACCAAACTCACTGTCATTGGGTCAATGCTAACTCACAATGACCCTGGTAGGCTTCCGAGGCTGTCACTGTGTTTTAGCAGGAGCTCCTGGAGGCTTCACACTGCAGACCACAGGAGTCACAGGCCCAGCCATGACCAAACACCACCAGAGAGGTAGACTAGAAGCACTAAAACGATACTAAGCCAACTAACTGGGATGTCCTATTAAACCATGACCCCAAAACCTCCAAACCAAGAGTTCAAATCCCCAAAAGTATTTAGTTGTACATAAACAGCCTTAGTAATTGCTTTTTTTCTTGATAAAAATATATCTCCTGCAATAGTTGCCAATTCAACCTTTCACACATGCACAACATTTTTATATTTAAAGCAATTAGCTCTGCAGATGGTGGGAAACATTGATGGGACAGGTTTACCATTATTTATAAAACTTTCAAGAATAGAAATTAGCTGAAAGGGAGAGATCCTTTTTAAAGTAAAAAGGTTTTCATGTATCTATTTATTTTACAATGCATTTTTATCATTGAGATGAATACATAGCTAACAAGATTTGTTATTTCTACATTTCATACATGTAAACTTTGGTGGTGACAATGCCATCCTCTTTTGTATCCATCAGCAATATCCAGTCTCCATTTCCCATTATGCTCCTTAAAAGCCAAATGTTTCTCATGCAATGATTTCCTCTCCCCCCTCCTGCCACTTCTAGTCACCTCTAGATTTTGTTCTCTACAGTTACCTGTCCTAGATCTTTTACATATGACTGATAATGAAATAGTTGGAAGTTTGTAAATAGAATTTCACTTAGCATGATGCCTTCAAGGCCCACCCACATTGTAACATTCTAAGTTTTGGGAGCTACTCAATGGCGTGCCTCTGCTGGGGTTGAACATACATTCTACGGTCACTTGAATGTGCAGCCAGGGGATATGATCTTTCCTCAAGAAACCATTGTGATAGCAAAGTTTTTTCTCTGTTGTTCTAAAGCAGAATGTATATGTTCTTTTGCTATTGTATTTCTAGAAATGTTTGCATTCAGATATTCCAGAAAGGAAGTGCTTTGGATCTTTTTAATATAAATATTGTGAACACAACAATTTCTGTAAGTAAGGAGGGCAATACTAGAAGAGATGTTTTGGAAAGTCATAAAGGATGTTTAGATCCTAAGATGTGTTTATACAGATAACCCTGGGATTGTCTGAATTCAGTTTTCATTCTAACAATGTATTCACTGGGAGAAACTTGGAATTTTTTATCTTTAGAAATTTATGAAAAAAGTAATGAAAATGCCCCAATGAACAAGGATTTTAGTTAGTTTGGAGAACTCCCTTATAGATTTCTAGAGGGAAAAAAATTAAAGTAATTCTTATGACTTTTTACTACTTAGTAGAATATTTGGGGTTTATTATATTTGTTCATTAAAATGGTTTGTAAACATAAGCATTAGGACTGAAATACATTTCATTTATATGTATTTCAATTTATTTCATCATCATTTGAGTAAATTAGAGCAGATCATATGCATTTCTGTTAATATCTTACTAACTCTCTGTTTATTCCAAGATAGAACCATAAGTAATGAAACAATAAGAGCACAGAACCATGCAGCAACTATTTTTGCTTCATGTCTTGTTTTGGTCGTGAAGGGCAAACACCACCTCCCACTCCTATAAGAAGGATTTCTGTAAGTGACAATTATGTAGGGACTATTGATCTGAAAGGTGACTTAACCCACAGAAAGGGACGATTGCTGAGAACTTTGTTAAAATGAGGGACTCACTGGAGTGTTACTGTGTCTACCTTATGACCTTGGAACCTTTGTGGAAGATTGGGGCAGGACAGTCTCCCGATATCTCACAGTGTGAAATGAAATGAGGATAACTGGACCTGCAGCGATTACCACTCTTAATTGTTGTGAAAAGCTCAGAACACTTTCCTATTGACTTTTCCCAGCCTGATCAACAACTGAAAACTATCCATTAGTTTTTAAGTGGAACAAAGGAAGATAGACATTCCCATTCTTCCAGTAATCAGCAACAATGGTGAGGGAACCAGCCTGACGATGTAACAGAGCAGGTGGCTTTGCTGCCCGGCAGCTCCGACCACATTGATAGGATCCTTTTTTCTAGGGAATCGTCCTGCATTTCGGTTCCCAGCCACAGCCCTGAAAAATACAGATTAAGATACCAAAACAACACGAAGTTAAATAATTTGTGTTTTTTTGCAGCTATTCTTTTTTAATCTTTTTAAAAAGAAATAAAAATATTTATGAAATTCCTCAGATATGGGTAAAGATCATTCTTCCATAGTGCGTTTAGGGAAATTTATTTACTCTAAGATGACTTTATTAAAATTTTGAGATATTGAGTTATTTCTCAATTGACCAACTTGATAAAATCATACTTTATGAAATTCTATGCCTGGGAGAGCAAAAGGAAAATATTTGGCTTCAACTTCAATAAAATTCATATTTATGAATCCCAGTTCTCACTTAAAAAGTTAAAAAGCAGTGTCTATTGATATGGTAACTGTTTACATTGACTTATTCCACAAAAGCTTCCAAGTAAATTTATCAAAAGTACAGTTTATAAGACCTCACTGCAGCACAATTTACTTGATTCCTACTTCTACCATGTTTTTTTTTATTTAAAAAAACTTTTTTCTTTATTATTATCATCACTTTTTACCTTTTATTGTGATTTGGGTAAAGTTTTCCAGACTAGATTGTCAGTTTTACATTCAACAATTAGTATCCCGTTCCTCCCTGTGTTTCCTGCTTCCATGCCTCCCTCTTTCCTAACCGTGACCAATGTCCTATTGGCCTTAAGCAACGGGTCATTCTAACATATGAGTGAGTCCAATTCCAGACCTTCATGGTATTAAGGAGTTCTACCAGTGTATTCAACCAGTAACCCTGGTCTCTTTTAGGATTTTGAGTTTTAGTCTATATTTTTCTCTCATTACATCCAGGACTTATGAGTTTCCTTTCTTCTTCTTTTTTCAATAGTTTCATTGGCTTATCATTCACATATCGTGAAAAAAATGTGTAACCTTCATCACCACAATCAATTTCAGAACTTTTTCTTCTGTCTCAAACTCATTGCTGTTAGTGCCACATTATACCCTACCCCCAATCCATAACATCCTCTGCCATACCTCTACCCATAACATCCTCTGCCATACCTCTACCCATAACATCCTCTGCCATACCTCTACCCATAACATCCTCTGCCATACCTCTACCCATAACATCCTCTGCCATACCTCTACCCATAACATCCTCTGCCATACCTCTCTCTACCCATAACATCCTCTGCCATACCTCTACCCATAACATCCTCTGCCATACCTCTACCCATAACATCCTCTGCCATACCTCTACCCATAACATCCTCTGCCATACCTCTACCCATAACATCCTCTGCCATACCTCTAGGTAATTTTGTTTTTCACTAATGCTTTTATCTATCTATCTATCTATCTATCTATCTATCTATCTATCTATCTATCTATCTATCTATATTAATCATTTTATTGGGAGGCTCTTACAAATCTTATGACAATCCATCATTCAATTGTATTAAGTACACTTGTACATATGTTGCCATCGATATTTCCAAAATATTTTCTTTCTACCTGAGCCCTTTCTACTTGAACTCTTCTTTTTTCCCCCACCCTCCTATACATTATTATTATTAGTTTGCGTCTTTCACTGTCTATTGTCTCCCTTTACCCACATTTCTATTATTCTTCCTCCTGGCGGGTAAGCTATATATCCAACCTTCAGGGGGGTTAGCCCTTTCTCCCCCTTACTTCCCCTTCCCCTACAGTCCCCTTACCCTCATGATATCACTACTCCCACTACTGTCCCTGAGGAGTTTTTCTGTCTTGAGCTGCATGTGTTCTATCCCAGTGTGTGTATTCTGGTCTTGCCAGATTTGTAAGGTAGAACTGTGTCATGGTAGTGCGGAGGAGGAAGCATTCAGGAACTAGAAGAATGATGTGTGTTTTGTCAGTGCTACACTGCACCCTGGTTGATTCATCCCTTTCTTCCCTTCTGTGGGGGGATGTCTGCAGATGGGCTTTGTCTACAGATGGGCTTTGGGTCTCCACTCCAACCCCCTCTTTCACATCAGTATAATAATTTGTTTTGGATCTTTTGATACCGGATCCCATCAACACCTCATGATCACCCAGGCTGGTGTGCCTCTTCCATGTGGGCTTATTTTCTTCCCTGCTAGATAGCTTCTTGTTTAAGTTCAAGCCTTTAAGATCCCAGGTGCTATTTCTTTTGATAACCAGGCTCCATCCACTTTCTTCACCACATTTGCTTATGCACCCATTTTGTCTTCAGCAATCATGTTGGGAAGGTAAGTATCAAAGAGAGCCAAGTTATTAGAACAAAGTATTCTTATGTTAAGGGAGGCCTTGAGTAGAGGTCCAAAGTCTGTCTGCTCTCTTAATACTTACCATATAATTATATGTACATTGGCCTCTGCCCCGTTCATTATAAACTGATATAGTTACATATAAACCTGCCTATAGCTATACCTCTATAAATAGCTTTTGCCTCTGACTTCTTTCCTCTATTTCCTTTCAACTTCCTCCTGTCCCACTATCATGCTCACCCTCCCTCCAATTGGCTCTCTGTAATTCCTCCCGGACACATTGCAATTGTATTCGCCCTGCAGAAAAGTTGAAAGAAAGGTCAAAAGCATCTGGAAAACAAAACACAAAGTTGGTGAACTTGAAGCTGAAGATGCTCTGGAAGCTCAGCCAAAGGTGGTGCACTTTCCAGTGCTGCCCAGTAAGCTGCAACTGAGAGCTCAGAGCAGGACATGTTAAATGGCACAGAAGATCTCACGGCTGAGCGGTTACCAAAAGCAAAAGAACGTTTTAAAAATCCTCTTGTGTCCAGCAAGGATTCTACAGTCAGAGAAACTCTGCTTCAGTCTTTCAGTCAATATGTTGAGAATAGGCCGGAGATGAAAAGGCAAGAGATCAATACAGGAAGATGCAAAGACGGGAAATGAAACTCAGAGGAAGCCCTCTGAAGATGGAGTGCTTAATAAAGGGTTCAAAGACACCAGTCAGAATGTTGCAGGAGAATTGGCAGCAGTAGCGAATGAGCGAAAGCCAGTTAGCACTCGTGCCGCGTTGGTGAAGCGCCTTCGCTATCTAATGGACACAGGAAGGAATACAGAAGAAGAAGAAGCAATGATGCAGGAATGGTTTATGTTAATTAACAAAACAATGCCTTAATAAGAAAAATGAACTAGCATCTCTCTTCTGGAAAAAGATCATGACTTAGAACGAAGGTACAAGCTGCTAAACCGGGAATTGTGAGCCAGGCTAGCCATTGTAGACTGGCAGGAAACTGAGGCCCAAAAGCGCCAGGAGCAGCTCGTTCTGAATGAGCTGTTGACCCTGGTGAACAAGCAGGATGTGCTCGCCAGGGACCTGGATGCCCAGAAGAAGCATGCTGAAGAAGAGGAGCATTTGGAGTGAACTCTAGAGCAAAACAAAGGCAAATTTGCCAAGAATGAAGAGAAATGTGTTCTTCAGTAGAGCCAGACCAGAACTCTCCCAGCCTTGAAGCTCTGGGGTCCCCAGACCAGACAAAGTCAAAGTAATTATTAATCCAATTACTGCTTATATAGATTTATTTATCCTTGATTTCATATATAGAAAATAATACAAAACACAAAAAAGAAACAAAGACAATAACAATTCCAAAATAAAAGAGAAAAACCTCAATCGCAGAGAGCAGAAAATACTAGAAACTGCAATAGCTTCAAAATGGGTCAAAGGTCAAATAGTAAAATGTTGAATTATAACCTTACTAAATCTACCATAATCGAATTTACAATGCTGTGTGATAACAAGGTTATTCACATCCTTGGACTGTCATCTGAGGGGATTCATCAGAGGCTTAATCCATGTGGCGACACAGCATATGGATTTGGGGTTTCTATTGTCATCCATATCCTTCTGCAAACCAGGCGTTCAGAATTTAAGCTTCGATACTATTTACTCCTTCAGATTAGGATTTTATTAGCTACAACCTTTTTATCAAACACAGCCTCACATGCTTCTTCCATGTGGATTTAGTTGATGTCTCACTAAAATAGCTACTTGTTTTAAGACAAATCTTTAAGAACTCGGGAGCTATTTCTTCCTACTGTGTTACTAAGAGTTTCATTGACTTATACTTCAGAAATAATATATTTTAATTTTTCAATCATCACCACAATAAGTTCAGAACATCTTCTTTTTTCTCAGACTTGTTGCTAGCTCCCCATCCCACCCACCTCACCCCTACCCCCAAGCCCTTTGTTATCTGTCATGCCCTTAGATAATTATTTATCCAGTAATTCTTTCTATGGATTTAACTACGCTGAATTTAATATACCCAAAATTGTACAAACTACAAACAGGCAGAAAACAACAACAACAATCCCAAAATTAATCCTCAATCACAAAGAAAGCAGAAAATACGAAACACTGAAACAAGGCTGGTAATTCCACTCCCATATAAAGCCCATTTGTTGGCCACTGGAGATCCCCTTGCAGAGGAGTCTAGGGGAAGAGACAAGCCACTCAAGGTGTGATGCAGCAACGATGAAAACTACAATTCTCCTCTAGTTCCTAAATGCTTCCTCCCCCCGCCCCCCGCTCCCATTATAATGATCCGAATTCTACCTTGCAAGTCTGGCTAGACCAGAAGATGTACACTGGTACAGATAGGAATTGGAAACACAGAGATTCCAGGGTGGATGATACCTTCAGGACCAGTGGTGTGAGGGGCAGTACTGGGAGGGTAGAGAGAGAGTGGTATGGAAAGAGGGAACTGATTACACGGATCTAAATGTGACCTCCTCCATGGGGGATGGACAACAGAAAAGGGGTGAAGGGAGATGTCGAACAGGGCAAGATATGGCAAAACAATAATTTATTAATTATGAAGAGCTCATGAGGGAGGGGGTAACGGGGAGGGAGGGGAAAAATGTGGATCTGATGCCAGAGGCTTAAGTGGAGAGCAAATATTTTGAGAATGATGAGGGCAGTGAATGTACAGATGTGCCTTATACAATTGATGAATGTATGGATTATGATAAGAGTTATGAGCCCTTAATAAAATGATTAAAAAATAAATTATTTTTAAAAAAAGAAAAAGCAGAAAAAGAATTCTTAATGTGACTAGTCAGTCAATTTGGTCATGGCATTGCTCTAGAGATCTGTTATTTGATTCATCTTAAATTAGCAAGGAGGGAAACCACTCTTGTGCCCTCTATCCATTGTTCCATTTAATTCTAATCAATCAAGTAGTAAATCTCACTCCTCACCAACAATACATTCCCTGGCAGCGCGTCGAGTCTGCCTCAAAGAGAACCTGTAGCACAGAGTGGACTTGTCCCTGTGTGTGTCCAAGACTGGAAGTCGTTAAGGGAGTAGAAAGCCTCGTCTTTCTCTTGTGGGCCCGCTGATGATGTCCAACTTCTGACTTTGTGGTTAGCAGCCCGATGCACAACCCATTCTGCTACCGGGCTCTTTGTTAGTCTCATAGTATCTACACAAATGACATGGGGGCACACAGAAACTAATTAACTTACTTTAGGCTGCACATTAGTAAACTGGTGGTTTCACATTTAAATCTGGTTTATATTTCATTTCAAAGAGTATGCTAATTCCTCAATTGAGATTATATTTTAAAATTCCTACATCTATTGTCCTTTTAAGACCTGACTGCCTTTTAGGGATGATACCACCCCCATCCTCCCACACCCACCCCTCCCCACCCCACACACAAATCACTGCTATGGAGTCAGTGCTGACTCACTGTGAGCCCTAATGGGTGCTCGAGATTGTTTATCGGAGTACAAAACCCAGTCTTTCTGCCACAGAGATGTTGGCGGTTTTGAACAACCAATCCTGTGGATCACAGCCCAACTCATAACCACTACACCATCAGGGAAGATACTTTAATATATATCCCTTTTTAGTTGTTGTCATCATTAAAATTAACACCAGAGTGTTGTGATTCATAGCAATCCTGAGCACAATGAAATTAAGAGCATTTGGTCCTGTTCCATCCTCACAATTATTGTCATGTTTAAGTTTATTGTTGCCACCAGTTTGTCAATCTATCTCATTGATGACCATACTCACAACATTAGAGTATGATCTAGTCCCACACAATATTAGAAGCAAGAATATTAAAAGAAGGACAAGAAAGGACAGACTCATATTAATATTTTACCAAAGTATTATAATTAGATCGGTTTTTATTTTATATAATGTTAAGTACACAAAATGTTGTTATAAGGTATTTTTATCATTTCTAAAGCATTATGCATTTCTTGCACTACATTTAAGCTACACTTATTAGTGGGCAGCATGTGAAAATGTTCCTGCTCTTTGAGGGATACAAGTATTGGTGTGCTAGGTAAACGCATCGTTAAAGCATGCTTAATTTTGAAAATTAAAAAAATATATGGACTTTTATTTTCATTTCTAGACATTGATGAGCATGTTTTTCTTTACTTTTTTGGTAAAAAGTTATCTGATTAACAAATAAAATCACTATTCACTTAAATTGCCACTTAGATTGAAAAAAGAAGCCAATTATTCAATTAACTTCTTGTGAAACTACCAAGCACCAAATAAAGGTTATTTCTAAAATAAAAATTACAGAGAAAATTGCTAATAGCTATATGGAATGAGGATAAGACCTTATGCTAGTTATAAACCTCTGCTTAGCCAGAAGCTAAGTACTCTGTGATCTGCACTAGTCACTCAATCTGTCCAGCACCTGCTTTCCATATATCAATAGCAGAGTGTTATTTCCTCATGCAAATTACCCAAAGGTCACTAAGATCGCTTCAAAGAAAATATTTTGAAGGATGTATAGAATTAGCAGTTACTAATTAACTAGGATGTTTATTGCCTAATTTAGATTGGCGTTAACAATATGAAAGACAATGAAATCATTTCTATTAAATAGTTCCGTTATTTCAAATATTATGCATATTCTATATGGGGATTTTACTGTACATTACACACATGTTGTTGTGGTTAGGTATCCTCCAGTCAGTTTTGACTCACAATGACCCTATGTACAATAGAATGAAACACCACCCTGTCCTGGGGCATCCTCATAATTGTTCTTTGTTCTAACTTATTGCTGCAGCCACTGACTCAATTCATCTTGTTGAGGCTCTTCCTCTTTCTTGCTGCCTTCTAGGTCAACAAGTATAATGTCCTATTCCAGGGACTCGTCTCTCCTGAGAGCACGTTTCTCACATTATCTGGCTCTGTACAGACATAACTGATTTTGTTAGGGCCATTAAGTTGGCTCCCACTCATAGTGACCAGAACACAACACTACCTGGTTTTCCTGCACCCTCCCAACTGTTCTGACGTTTGAGCCCATTGGTACATCCACTGTGTCAATCCATCTTGTCTAGGGCCGTTCTCTTTTTC
Organism: Tenrec ecaudatus; assembly: GCF_050624435.1. Classification (NCBI taxonomy): domain Eukaryota; kingdom Metazoa; phylum Chordata; class Mammalia; order Afrosoricida; family Tenrecidae; genus Tenrec; species Tenrec ecaudatus. Next base: position 65,643,059 of record NC_134545.1, read on the forward strand.
TCTGCCACCCTACCTTACTGAGTATCATGTCCTTCTCCAGGAACTAGTCTCTCCTGAAAAAATGCCCTAACTATATGAGACAGGTCTCCCCATCCGTGTTTCTAGGGAGCATCTGGCTGTACTTCTTCCAACAGAGGTTTATTTGTTCTTTTGTGAGTCAACGGTACTTTCAGTATTCTTTCCCAGCACTATAATTCGAATGCATTGATTCTTTTTCGGTCTTCCTTATTCAATGTCCAACCTTCAAATGCATATGAGGCCATTGGAAATAATTGTGGCTTATGTAGTCTCACCTTAGTCCCAAAATAAGAACACTAAACAGATTGCAATTGACACAGAGTTTTGACTTTGTTGGTATAAAAAAGAAATTAGGCCTTACGGAGATTGGACCTATTTAGAAGCAACTAATTAAACATTTTCCCTAATTTTATACAACCTTGAAATGTGTATATTCTTACCATAAAGTTCACTTAAGTCCAGAAATTGAGTCTCAGAGAGGATAAGTAACTGAACCAAAGACATAATTCACAGATCTGTGATTCAAGTCCAAATCTATTTGCTCCTATTGTGTCCATATGTCCACTTAGTTGTGACTTTGGCTTTGACATGTTGGAGAGCAAGGAAATTGATTTTAAGGCCATGGTGTGCCTGAACTAAGCCATGTTATTTTCAATTCCCTTGTATGGATAATGAATAAGGGAGATCAAATAAGAATTGAGGCATGTGAATTATGCTGATGTCAAAGAAAATTGAAAGTATTGTGGACTGCCAAAAGAACAAACAAATTTGTCCTGCAAGAAGTATAGCCAGAATTCTCCTTAGAAACAAGGTGGCAAGCGAGACTTTATCTGATGTACTTTCAACAGATATAGGAAAGGACCTGAAAGAAGGACATCATATTTGGTAAAAATAGAGGGGCAGCGAAAGAAGGGAAGACCTCCAAGGGATAGATGGACACAGCACCTACAACAATATGCTCAAGTACAAAAATTGTGAGGATGGCACAGGACCAGTCAGGTTTTCATTCTCTGTGCATCGATTCACCATGAGTCATTCAGAATTGACACTAGGACACCTAAAAACAGCAACATGACCTTCTCCAAAAATGAGACAAACACTCAATGTGTGAACTTTAAAGCTGAGTTATTTTCCTTCTTTTGCAAGGGAAAATACTTTTACTACTTTTGTTGTAACAGTCTTCACTAGCAAAATTAGCTGCTGAACTCTTACGTAATTTCAGTAAAGAGTTGGCTTTATGTGGATTACAGAGACAAACGTACATGGTCACCAGTTGAAACAGTATGTTTTGGTGTATGTTTGTTGCAGAGCCAAAAGTGCATTTTATAATAGTGATCCTCAAAGTGATTACAAAGTAAGTTCATAGGCTTTCTTTTAAAGTGTGGGTCTGACAGTGATTTGTCAGTTTTCTGAGCTAGGTTCTCTGAAGATATTTGTCATTGGTCAATAGTTCAGTCTAACAAATTCTGGTGTTGACATGCTACTATAAGTATAAAACTGGAACAGATTGATAAAATAATTTAAAACTATATTTTTGTGTGTGTGTTTTTGTTGGTGCCCCAGGTCACCCACTCAACTCAACTGAACTCACTTCCATGGACTCTATGCCGACTCGTAGCGACTCTATAGGACAGGGTAGAACTGCTCCTGTGAGTTTCAGAAACTGTAACTCTTTGTAGGAGTAGAAAGTCCTGTCTTTCTCTCAAGGGCACCCATCAGTATAGTGAATTATTGGAAGAATTCTCACATTTCAACAGAAATGTATCCTATGTGCCACCTGCATTCTAGTGCATTATTAGGGCAGAGGGAAGAGAGCTGCCGTGACTACAGGTGGAGTGGGAGAATTCAAGTGCAGATGTTGCTTTTCTTCCTCTGTAGGAGTCTATGGATGCATCTGTCTTTTCAGCTACAAATAGCAAAGTCTTGCAGGAGATACGCTGTCCCAGGAAAGTTTATTTGTATCTGGAATCCAAATTTCTTAAAGGATATTTGGGAAACATCTGTCACCGGACCAGCCACAGGGTTGGACCCAAATCACATACATCTTTGATCTTTATATTTACTTTGAACCTGTTGTACATGTGGTTCATCTTGACTCAATGTGTCTGTGTGTTGAAAAGCGTCACTGCCCCTTGTTTATGAGGACGTTGCAGAGTGTGACCATGCTGAGTTTGACCAAGAGTCATTACCGTGGGAAGAGAGACATGCATACTATCCTTCTCTCTATCCTACCAGCAGACCTATAAAATGCTAGCCTTTTCTCAATGTAAGAATTTTCTTAACCAATCCTTTCATGTTGATTATCGATATTACATGTGAGACTCTAAGATATTAACTTTTTACATGTTATTTTCAAGGTTTCTATTGTACTGCTTATCAGACTGCTTCAGTTTGAACCCTTACTTTCTGCTTTACTTTGACTTAATAATGTCAAAGAGGAGGCTGTCTTTGTATAGGTTATTTAACCTCTAGGAATCTCCATTTCCTCTTATATAAAATGAAAACAATAACAATAGCATCTACTTCATTTTATTTGATGATGGTCAGAATTTAAACATCTATGAGTGCATGTTCTTTGGTATAAGGTTAGTACATAGTAATGAGAACTCCAAACAATAACTGTAAATAAGGCATTTAAACACATGCTCTTATTTAATTTTCAAAGCTAACTGGGTAATAGACTTAATATTTGCTATCATCTCACAGTTGTTGTTGTTATTGTTAGGTGTCATAGAGTCAGAATTAACTCACGGTGACCCTATGCACAACTGAACAAAAGGCTGTCCAGTCCTGCGCCATCCACGCCATTCTGCCTGTGCTCAATCCCATTGTTATCTCAGGGGGGTATACAGAGACAATTGAGAGTCAACAGCATCCAAAGATTTTTTTCACGAACAATCATTTGCATAGTTTTTAGATTCGCATAAATTGTAGATATCTGACTTGTTTCTTCTTAATTAAGAAGTGATGGCTTAAACCTGAGAAAGGAAAGGAGTAAGGGTTGGAGTCAAACCATAGTGAAATGACTATATTTAGATAAACCTCAACACACTGCGCAACATGGGCCTTTGTGAGCTATGAGTGATCATTGTCGGAGGGTTAAGTAACTAAACGCTGCAGCCTCTCCTCTTTGGAAGATGTTGGAGGCTTCAGGGACCCCCGAAGACTGCTGCAGAGAGCACCATGGTACAGAGTTTTTTAAAGTGAGTCTTGTGGATGACCTGAGTCGCCACATGAGTTTTGTTAGAGGTGCCTTAGTTTTTATCAGCTTCACATAGGTTTGGGAACCCTTCTCACATGCCAGGAACAACTACTTTGGAATTTGAGCTTTACTTGAGTTTATACAAAACATTTAGCTTTCTGGTAAATCATGATGGCTACTTCATTATTACCCTGACACAGCGTTTTGTACCAGACAGATGAAACATGGCAAATCACAATTGGAAAGATTCACTGACATCATCACTTTGATGAAATTTTATCAGGTGAAAGAGGATGAACTAAGACCTTGGCACCACAGATGCCTGCCTATCTGTGTGCCTTCTGAATCAGCATAATCGTGAATTTTTAAAAGTCTAATTATCTTATCATAGTTTCACTTAAAGTACATTTACCATAACAGCAGAATAGCTATGACTCATAGCTTTTTCTAATCACTCAGTATTGTCTATTCAGACCATAGATTGATTAATATTTCAGTCCATGGTTTCTCTAGGGCTAAATTATAGGTATTATATTTGGGATCTTTAAGTTATTATACAAAAAAATGAGAATAACTCCAGATTTGTTATGACTTTGAATAGTTTTTATTATATTTCAAAACTTTCATATTTTCCTCTTAAGAACTTTTAATTTTTAAAAGTTTCCAGGTTTTTAACATATTTAAGATTTTCTTCCCCCGAGATCATAGTTTCCAATTCTAATACATACTGACATTATTAAAGTGTTTTCAACAAAGAGCACTGTCATTTAGGATACACTTTTCAGGGATACATCATCACCTGTAATGTGAAACATATCTCTACTGCATCAATAATAATCTTTTTAGGTTTTATCAATTCTAAGCAGGATCTCAAATGTTCTTTTCTGTAACTTGTACACAGTATTTATGCCTACCTTTCCAAAGCATGTGCTGTAATATCTATTTTATAGATAAAGGAACTATTCAAGTAAGTTTCCTCATGTGTTTCCCCCTTCTGTAACACAACTTTCTTCTTTATGTTCTTATATTGAACATAAACAAGCATATTTGAAAAGGTGATGTTTAAAACTTGTGAACTTGAAATTTACGGAGAAGGAATACATCTTAATATCCATTAGCATTCTGAAATATTAGTCACTCCTTTAGATGGAAATTAACTTCTAAATAATTTAATAATTTAACAAACAATATAGTAATGATTTAAAAAATAAATTCATATACACAATCTTCACGGTGATTATAACAATTTTCATGAATAAAATTATATAGAAAATATAATTTTTACCATACAAATATTTCCTGTAAGACAAAATAACTCTTTCCTAGAAGACAAGATAAATATTTCTTGTAAAACAAGAAAGAAATAAAGAGATTAATCCAAGAGACATGGACTAGAAGTATTTATACATAATTGACGGTACGCTTTGTATTATTGGGGGAAAAATGAGGGGGGAAAAACAAACTCACTGCCATTAAGTTAGCTTTAGCTCATAATTACTCATCAGGACCAACAGAAAACCCTTTTGGGGGTTTCAAGGCTGAAAATCTCTACAGAGCAGAAAGTGTCATCATTATCTACAGTGACTGATTGGCTTGATCTGCTGACCTTGGTGCTAGAAGCCAATATGGAATCTACAAAGGCTCTGGGTTCCTTGCTTTGTATAAGAGGTTAGCAAAATCATACGCACAACCTGAAACCTAAATGAAAAAGTAAACAAACAAAAATAAGTAAATACAATTAACAGCCACATATGAGAATTTGCTCAAAATACTAGCAGAGGAGCCTGAGTGAGAATAAAAGCCTATAACTACATATTATTTAATTCTAAATGTTTATTGAAGAACTTATCTAATATCAGATACTCTAGACACTTAGTGGAGAACAAGATAAAAGACCCCGGAACTCTTCTATCACACATCCTCTGGATGCCAGGTTGGGGGTGGGAGGGAGCAATTAGCTGGCCAACCACTTACTTATATGGTTGATAAGGGTAAACATAGGGCAGAGGGATATTTCATGGTAAAACAAACAAATAAACAAAATCATTGCCATTGAGTCAATTCTAACTCCTAGCTAAGGGAAGATGTACATATCCACAGAATTCAGATTGGTTACGTTTCTGGAGAGAGTGGCATCTAAAGAGAACACTGAAGACTGAGCAGGCGTTTGTTAGATTTTTATTTTCTTTTCATGGGGAGCACGGCGAGGGTAGAATCAGTGTCAACAATTGTGTGGATCAAGTCACCATGCCACAAGTAGATAGTTTGTCATAGTGAGGAACCAGAAGAAATTCTGTTGACTAGAATACAGAGAGAGCAAGTGAATGTGAAGTGTGAGAGAGCCATGTAAAATCCAACTGTAAATGGTCATATAACTTTTGTAGTTAAATAAAAGTTTTTAGATTAATCATAAAACGAAAGCTATGTATCAAATATCTACTTTTCATTTACATTCGTTTATTGCGAAAAGCAAAACCAACAGAGAAGAAAATACATGCCAGATGCAAGTTTCTCTTCCAGTTTCATGTAACAAGGCTGCCGGCCATGCTCTGTCACCTGGGTTAGTGCTCACTCTTGATTTCCGTGTCCAGCCAAGGGTTTATCCATCTTGGTGGCAGGCTAAAACAAGCAGTGGCAGTTTTTATTAAATCTATCTCGAAGGTAAGTGCAAGTGATGAATTGTGTGCCTCTAGCCTTTTTTGTAACATCTTAGATTAGCACAGGGACAAACTGTATGGAAAGAAAAACTTCTTGGGGATCAAAGTTCTTTTAAAAGAACTGATATAAACTAAAGTTGCATCCATCAAAATTCATTGATCCATTGGCAAGTTCCCCAAGGCAAACTCTGTGTGTTCATCCTTATTCATGTCAAAGTATTTCATATAAAATTACTTTTTTCACCACTTTACCATAAGACCCTTGCACTTGAGCTATTTTAGAGTGAAAGCTATCACTCCTTTAAAAGTTATTTTATTGCTCTGGTGGCACAGTGGTTGCAGATTAGGCTGCTAACCACATGGTCAGCAGTTCAAAACCACAAGCTGCACCTTGGAACAAGAATGGGGCTTTCTACTCCTCTAAAGAGTTATAGTCTCAGAAATTCACAGGGGCATTTCTACCCCTGTGACTTGATGGAAATGAGTTGTTGTTTTATTATATTTAACTTTTACACAAAATCTATTTTTTTAGGTATGGAATATTTCATATCATTATAAATTACACCTAATATATTGAATGATTACCTTTCTTTTTAACCCAAGTAATAGAGGCAGGAATGCAGTTTCATACTGGCGAAGAGAGCAGCTAGGATTGATCTGAATACCTGCAGTATTTGTACTTTTTCAAAGAGGAAGAGGAAGGAAATAGAGCAAGGGTGTGGGAAAGGACAGGTGTTTGCTCATCTTTGTCTGGGCTCAGTGCATCTGGGCAAGTAGAAATCACTGAAGAATAGACCTTGTCTGGACCTTTTCTGGATTTGAGAGAATTCCCATTACATCCTTTCTCCTCCAAGCTCCATTGAACTGTCTGTAACCTTTCGCATTGCATTTTCATATTTAAAATACTTGTATATCACCTGCCTTATAGGACAATGCATTCCTTGAAAACAGAGACTGTGTAAAATGTCTAACATTTTACAACATGTTTTTCACACATGACAGAAACTTAAAAATTTTTATTGAATGATAAAAGAAGGTATATCACTAAGGTCTCCTAAAATCGCCTGAGGTCTCAAAAATGTATTGGCTATGCTATTGTAGTCTTAAATGAGTGTGCATAATTTCATCTTTTAATATGTACTTCCTTTTTAAGTATACTAAGGACAGGAGTAGTTTTTTTCTTAAAATCCTCATGTCGTCTCATATGACCCAAAGTGTATTCGTAAATGTTGCCCAGTGTGCTCAAAATGTATTGTCACTAAAAGTCATAAAAGAGGGCTGAGGAGAATGAGTAGAAATAAAATAAGAAAGGCCAAATGCCCAGATGACAAGAGAAGGGTGTGTCCTGACCTTTCACTAAATCAAAAAGACTTCATGATCACCTTTTAGGCCTAACCTTCGGAATGTTTGCTGGATGTCTCTTCAAGGTTAAGATAGTTAAACATCAAACTACAACAGAGAGGCTGTATGTTTGTGTCTTCAAGATTGAGAATTTGCAGTGGAGCCAAAGACAAGTGCAAGAGTTCTCCAAAGAGGAAGATGCTTAAGATCTCCATCTTCCAAACACATGTGCTAGGCTCAAGCATAGTTTTATTAATTTTTATGCTTGGGATTTTAAATAAAGACTCCACAAAATAAAAATGTAGTATGTTCCTTAGTCAATCACTGCCTTTTTAGCCTTTGTTCGTGTTGCTGTTTCACAGTGAGAGAGAGAAGCATGACTTTTCCTAGAGAGAGGAGTGTAATCACACATATCTTACTACTCACAGAAGATGGATCCCCATGCCCTTCTAACACCCTTCAGTAAGACTGGATTAGTAGATGTATAGACCAAGGAGTCTACTCTGCTGTGTAAGTGATCATCATTTGTTGAGGTGAGCTACTGGCTATGAGTTTCTGGGCACAGGCAATTTGAGGGCTGGGGACTTCTAGTTTACAGATCACTCCTACTTGCCCTTGACCAGATTCAGCCCACACCTACACTTCACAAATTCATTATCACAGCTTCATTTGCTTCAAGGAAGTTTTTAAACTATAGAAATGCTTTTATTCTTTTCTTGCATTAAAGAAAAACTAAGAAACATCTGGACCTGTCCAAATTTACCTATAAATTTTTAATGACAGGAATGGATCTCATTTTGAACCTGGGAATTGCCTGTACACTATTCTCTCAGGGACACGGAAAAATGGCAACTCTTCTTGTTTTTGTTAAAGCATACATGATCTACAGGAAAAATGCTAATTTAAGTTTTTCTAGCTTTGAGAATTATTATGTAGCCATTTAGTCACACAAAAATAAGTCCATGTGCTATTTCCATTACTATGCAATTTTCTTTTTGCTCTAATGCAATGAATCCCTTTCTAGCCCCAGATTCTCATTATATGATTTATTATCAACTTGAAATTTTATGAAAGTGTTGAGATGGAGTCCAACCTGTCAGTCAGGTCTCAACCTGGTGCTGCCTCTTGGGGGGTGTGGCCTTCTCATTGGAAGAAACAGGGAATCTCCCTCTGGCTCTGCAACTTCTCTTTCCTTCTTGCTGGAACTTTGTCTCCAGGGTTGGCCTGCCAGGGGCTGCCTGATCCTGAGAGCTGTTGATGCCCTGCCATCTTTTAACTGTCCTGGGATTCATGTGGCTCTGTACTTGCTAGCTTGTGATCTTCCTGTATTCTGCATCACCGTTCTGTGTAATGAGCCTGTAGCTACAGCTACATGATTCCGAAGAGGGCCCTGGCTTGTATCAGACTTGTGAACTTGAGTTAGCCTGTGATAGGACATAAGATTTCCTCTTTTGATATAAGATTTCTTATTGATATAAAGCTCTTATACATATTTGAGTGTCACTGGACTTGTTTCCTACACAACCAGCCTAACACATTTCCTGTCAGTCAGTATAATTTTACCTATGCCATACCACTTTGCCAATTTATTCTAAAATACTCCCCACTTTTAATTGGAATGCTATGGAATCAATGCATATATTTGGAATATGTAATCATTACAACAACATGGAGGTCTTATCATTTGATTTTGCAATTGTCCATACACAGGGCTTGTATAATTTTGTATATTTTATTCTTAAATATTTTGTACTATTTAAAATTGTGTTGTGTCATGAATTTTACTTAAAAATCATCTTATTGGGAGCTCTTACAGATATTATAAGAATCCATTATTCAATTATATCAAACATGATAGTACAATTGCTGCCACCATCATTTTCAAAACATTGTCTTTCTTCTTGAGATCTTTGATATCAGCTCTGCTTTATCCCCTACCTCCCTCCCTCACCCTATCCCCCAGGATCCCTTATTAATATATTATCTATTATTATTATATTCTTTATTTATGCCATGTTACACCATCCAATGTATCTGTTCACCTGAAATTCTGTGATTCTTTCCCCTCGAGTGGGACAATACAGTCATTTCTGCTATTGGTTCCCCCCTTCCTCCCTCTTTTCCCATACCCAGAGGGAATTACTGTTACTCCCATTACATTTCTGAAGGTTTTAACTGTCTTGAATTTCATGTACTGAATGGTCTTAATTATACAAATGAACACACACAGGTCTAGCAAGATTAATGAGTTAAAACTAGGACCATAATAATAAAGGGAGGACATATTAAAGAGCTAGAGGATAGTTATGATTCATCAGGGTTATACTACCATCTGGATATATCATCTCTTCCTCTACCCTCTGGATATATCATCTCTTCCTTGTGGCTCTCTGTGAGGGACTGTCCAATTGTCTACAGGTGGGTTTTGGGTCTTCTCTTTGTCTAAACTTCTTCACGTCAATTTGATTACTTCTTTTTGAACTTCTGATACCTAATTCCATCTACACCTCAGGATCACACAGGCTGGTGTGCTTTTTTCATATGGACTTTGTTGTTTTCCGACTAGATGGCTGCTTGTTTAACTAGAAGCGATTAAGACCCCTGGACACAATTTCTAGCTGTGCACCATTAGCTTTGTACAACACATTTGCTTATGTACCTATTTTGTCTTCAGGATCATGTTGGGAAGGTGAATATCATACATTGCCACATTATTAGAATAAATCATTCTTGTATTGAGGTGAGATTTATGTAGAGGCCCAAAGTTCATCTGTTTTTTCATTGAATTTACATATATAAATATATTGCTGAATATACTTATCTTTATAGAAGTTACATTTACATATATATACATATATATATATATATAATTTCACTTTCTTGTTCTTTCCTCTTTTTCTTTTCTCCTGCCTCACTATCATGCTTAGCCATTATTCACCTTTGATAGGCGAACAATGTCTTCCATTGTCTTATATTATAAGCTAGGACCTCCAGGATGATGTTGAACAAAAGTGGGGACAGAGGGTAACCTTCTCTTGTCCCCTTTATGTTTTTTCTCCGATTGTAACACTGGATGTTAGATTTTCATATATAGATTTTTTATATTGAGCTAATTTCCTTCCAGTTCTATCTTCTTGAGTGTCTTAATTAGGAACTGGTGTTGAATGTTGTCAAATCCTTTTTCTGTATATATTGATATTATGTGATTCTGGTCACTTTCCTGCTCGTTGTTGTGGATAATGTGATAGATTTTCGATTGGTGAACCATCACTGCAATCTTGGTATGATTCCCACCTGCTTGTGATGAATCATTCTTGTTATTTACTATTGTATTCTATTGACCAAGATTTTGTTAAGGATTTTTGCATCTATGTTCATTAAAGATCTTGACCTGTAGTTCTCTATTCTTGTCAAATCCTTGCCCAATTTTGGTATCAGGGATAAACTAGCTTCACAGAATGTGGTCGGGAGTTTGCCATCCTTTTCTGTGTTCCAGAAGAGCTTGTGTAAAATTGGTGTCAGCTCTTCCCTGAATGCTTGGTAGAGTTCTCCTGTGAAGCCATCTGGGCCTGTGTATTTTTTAGTAGGTAGTTGCTTGATAACCTTATCTATTTCTTCTTTTGCTATGGTTCTGTTCAAGTTTTTGATGTGAATATGAGATAATCTGTTTTTCCAGGTATTTCCAGTTGTTGTATTCCGTGGAGTACACTCCTTCATAATGCTGTGTAATTAGTCTTTTAATTTTGTTGGAGTCCAATGTAATTTCCCCTCTTTCATCCCTCAACCTGGATGTTGATCTATCCTTCCTATCATTTGTTATGTTTAAAAATGGTTTGCCAATTCTGTCAATCCTTTCATAGAACCAAATTTTTACTGAGTTAATTTTCTCCATAGATTTTTCCCCACTTGTTTATCTCCACCCTGATTTTTTAATTTCCTTTTCTTTTCTATTAGAAGGATCATTCTGTTGAATTTGTTCCAACTCCCTGAAAGTTTTGTAAAAGGGATCTATCATAAATATATCTTCCTGCTTCATATGTGCATTTATTACTATCAAGCATCCTCTGATAACTGCTTTTGCTCTATCTGATAGATATTGGTATGATGCATTCTCATTCTCATTGGTTTCTAGAAACTTGCTAATTTTGTCTCTAATTTGAGCCAATACTTACTACTTTTGAAGAAGTAAGTAATTCATCCTTAAATATTTGCTCATTTTTTGTACTTTTTTTTGTTGGTTTCCAGTTTTATGGCACAGTGATCAGAGAACAAGGTCTGAGTGATCTCTATATGTTTGCACCTGCTCAAATTTGACTTGTATACCAATATATGGTCTATTTCAAATATGTGCCATGTTAACTTGAAAAGAATGTGATTTTTTTTTTTGCACTTGGGTGGAGAGCTCTGAATATGTCTATCAGATCAAATTGTCTAATTGTAGAGTTTAGTTCCGTAGACTCCTTATTGAATTTCTTTCCCACTGATCTATCCTTCTTAGAAAGTGGTGTATTGAAGTCTCCTACTATGGCTGTCGATCTCATGATTCCTTTTTGCATCTTTTGAAGGATTTTATTAAAGAATTCCGTGAATCTCTCATTGGGTGCATATATGTTTAATATGCTCACTGGCTCTTGATCTATCTATCCCTTAAGCATTATATAATGCCCATTCTTATCTCTTGTTATGTTCTGCACATTGAAGTTGATTTTGTCAGAGATTAGAAATAAGACTTTTGCTTTTTAAAAATTGCTATTAGGTTGATATACCTTCTATTAACCTTTGATCCTCAACTTGATTTTGTCTGTGAGCTTGAGATATATCACTTGCAGAAAACAGAATGCTGGGTTTTGTTTCCTAATCCAGTCTGCTTGCCATTGTCTTTTGATGGGTGAATTCAGACCATTGATATTCACAGTTATTACATCCATCTGTGGATTCCTTGCTGTCATCTCCTACCTTTTGTGATAGACTTCTTGCTTCCCCCCTCCTTAGCAGTGTATTGTGTGTGTGTGGCGGGGGAGGGGGGTTCATTCTTGTCTTCTTTTCACCATTGGGTCAAAGACATCTTGGGCATTGCTTTCTGTGCTCTGACTTCTGGATCATGTTACACTATGTGGTGGTCACATGTTTGTGCTCTGTGGAAGCTGGTCTTCTAGCCAAAGTGATTTGGAAAGAAATTTGTAATGCTGGTATTTGTTTGTTTTTTGATGAATTCTCTAAATTTTTCCAGATCTGGGAAACTCTTATATCTCACTCTATTTTGATGAAGAGTTTTGTGGGATAGGATATTGTTGAGTTACCATTATTCTCCTTCAACTTTTGGTAAATAACTATTCCATTTTCTCCCCTTTTTCATGGTTTCTGCTGATAAACCTGAGCATATGCTTATCTGAGTATCCTTATAGACAACAATGTTTTGTTGTGGTTTTTTTCCCCCAGCTGTTCTTATGATTTTCTCCTTTTACTTAAAGTTGTATAACTTGACTACTATATGCCTTGGTGTGTTATTATTGAGGTTCAGTATAATTGGTGTTCTCTCTGCTTCATGTATTATGGTCTGATTCTCCTTCATTAAATTGGGAGATTTTTCTTCCAGAAATTACCTATCTTGGCTGTTGATTTTTTCATTATGTCCTGCTCTGGTTATTCACTTATTTGACTATTGTTTCTCTTCAATAGCATCACTCATTGTTCTCAAGTTTTCTTCAGTTCCTTTGTTTATCTTGTTTGATTGTCTTTCACATTTGTTGAATTCTATGTGGCTATTTTAGAAGTCTCTGATATCATTCTACATCTCGTCCAGCCTGGTGGTAAGGTCTTTTACCATTTGATTTCCTTTTGGTGCATTTTCCCTTAACTGTTATATTTCCCTTTGGTAAGCTAACTCTATCCTCTCTATTTTTCATCAATTGTCTATATTAATTCCTCATATCCTTTATGACTCTAAGCAACCTATTGAAGATTTGTTTCTGTGGTAGTCCAAAGTCTGCTTCTTTAGTGAATGTCACCAGGTTAAGGTCTTCCTCAGACATTGTGTTTTGTATCTCTTGCTTTCTTGTAGTGGCTGCTGATGTGGGTTGTTGTCTGCATGGCATCTTAGAGCTCAGCTTTTGGAGATCGGTGTCATTTTCCGGAGAATCTAGGAGCCTTGTGATTTATTTCTTGGTGATAGTAGGAATGATTCTAAAGACTACGTGGAAACAGCTGTGCTGCATGTTCAAGATGTGTTTCTACCTCACTGGGTAGACTGGGTTTGACTCTCTCCCTAGATAGCCAACATTATCTATTGGAAGGCAGTGTGGTGGCTCTTTCAGGCAGCACCAGCATGGCGATTACAGGCAACGAGGATGATGCTGAGCAGGATGATTCTCTACAATATGTGTTGGTGCTCATGGGCCATGCAACAGGGGTATGGGGGTGAGAGGGAGCTACTCACCTAACCTTAGCACAGACTGGTCATAGGCACTGATTGATAGCAGCAGCCCCAGTCTGGTCTCTTGTAGTGAGGGAGGCACTGGGCAGGATGGGGGAAAGGGGATCTCAATGAGGGTCTGCTGCATTCCCATGGACGAGAATCTGGGTGGGAAGTCTAAATTGCTCCTGCAGTGCCATGGGTCTGAGTCCTGCTTCAGAGTTCCCTGAATTTGCCTGCTTCAATAGGAGGCCGCAGTTCCAACTGGACTGGAGAGGAAATTTCAATGGAGCAGGGAAAGGAAGACCTTGGTTGCATTGGTTGCGTGGTTGCACTGCAGTCTCCATAGGCAGCAGTCTGGCTTTGGAAATCTAAATTGCTTTGCGTCTGAGTCTAAGTCCCCTGAGTTTTCCTGCTTCAGTAGGTGGGTGGAATTCCATTGGCAGAGGGGCAGGTGGAATTTCAGCACAGTTGTGCTGCTTTCCCTCTGGAGGAGAACCTGGTTGGGGAGTCTAAACTGCTCCTGTAGTGCCCTGCATCTGAGTCTGTCTTCTCAGTTCCCCGAGTTTGCCTGCATCAGAAAGCGGGCAGAGTTCCAGCTAGAGGCAGATGGATACTTTCGATGGCATGGAGGGGCTTCAGTATGATTGCACCGTGTTCCCCATGGGTGAGACTCTGGGTGGGGAGTAGATAGGTCCTGCGGTGCCTTGTGTCTGATATCAGCTTCTACAATCCCTGTGTTTGCCTGCATCAGTCAGCGGGCGGAGCTCCCGGCAAAGTTTGTTTCATTGGCGCAGGGAAAGGGGTACCTCAGCACTGTCTGCTGCTTTCCCCAGGAGAAAGAGTCTGGGTGGGTAGTCTGAACTGCTCCCACTGTGCTTTGCAGCTGAGTATGGCGTCCGTAGTGGTCGGAATTCCAGCCAGAGCCAGAGAGCGAACTGCAATGGCACAGGGAAAGAAAAACCTGTTGTGGGGGCATGGATCAGAATGGGGTTTCTGAGCTGAATCCCACAGTGTTGAGTATCCAGGCCTTATGTCTAGGTCCCCTCATTTAGCCTCCTTACTAGTTGTTCTGGGATTCACACAAGGGAGTTCTAGGTAGGGTATTTACTTTGGTTCCATCTTCCTGGCAATCCTCCAGTTTCACTTTGTCTTTACTCATTGTGAGAAGACATAAGCAAAAGTCTTGTTTGCAGCCTGTGACTTTACTATAACTACATATTCATTTTAATAGTATTTTATAGATTATTTAATACATTTAAATTCATGAACTCTTATCTAATGAGACAAATGGTTTTCATCCTTTCCAATTTCCATATTTTCCTTTCTTTGGAAAAATTTGAATAGTGAAGCCCATCAGCAATAGCGAGTAAAGAACCTGAAATCCAGCTATCATGACACCATGAAATATGTTTAAAATGTTTAAATAAAAAGGGGGATTTAAGTGTTATTTAATATACAGAAACTTGGTTATGAGTATTCAGATTTTCTTCTCTAAATATCTGTCCTGATCTTTTTCTTCTTGGTGATTTTAATCTTGAATTGCAGTTCATATTGTCTTTAGATTTTTGTACCAACCCTTGGAATTTAGTATTTTTAATTTTTAAATTTAGTATTTTTAGTATTATGGGTTGGTATTTTGAAAGTATTGCATTTCAAAATAAATGCATCACAAAGACTGCTCATTGATATTCTTTTGATATTATCAGTATTGGGATAGCATATTTTTACTGCCTTGTGTGTTAACTCACTTTTCTATGTATATTCAAGAATTTTTGTATTTACCCTTTTTTGGGAGCTTGTTTGATGATACTCTGAAGTACTGCTTTTCCATTTTATTATACTTGCAGTGAGTCATCCCTCTCAGCCAGAAGTTCCATCTGGAAATATAGATGCGTGTTGCTGTATCTGATTTGCTATGAAGGGGGATAGTCACAGAACAATCCATACTTAATGCCACAGCGATACATTTCTTATAATAATATCAGTGTCTCGCTCTCTGTTGAGAATAGCTGATCTACATCTTGACAAAGCCACAGCATAAAAGTCATATTTATTTTTATAGATGAAAATAGAATCAATATTTTAATAAGGAAATAAGGATTCTTGAAATTCTTCTAGATGAAAGAAAAGATAGACTTTGAGAAAAATGAGATATTTGGGTTAAATGCAGTTCAATCAAGCAACGAGTTGAGAAAAAAATTAAAAGAAAATTATATGTCAGTGGGTAGTTTATGTTCACAGGTATGTGAAAATTGAACAATAAATTAGGAAGACAGAGAATTGATGCATTTGAATTATGATGTTGGCAAAGAAAGGTGAAAACTGTCAGAAGAACAAACAAATCTGCCTTTAAAGAAATAAAACCAGAATGTTTCTTAGAAGGCAGAATGGCAACATTTTGTCCCATATTCTTTGGCCAAGAAATCAGGGGAGAGAAGACACTTCCTGGAAAAGGGCATCAAATCCAGAACATCTGAGACACATCGGAAGGAATGGTGTCTTTGGTATGAGGGGTAGGAAGCCTGACATTGAAGGGATGGGTAGTTTTTAGTGCTATTGTGGCTGTCATGTGTGTTTTTTGGAGGAAGGCTTCCCCTCTGGGGGATGATGAACTTGATACATTTTGCCTCATTCCTCTGACTATATACAATGGAAAATCCTGGGAATTATTTTTAAAAAACAGATAATGAAGAGGAGAAGATCAACCTGGAAAGATCAAAGTGAGGAATATAAGGGATCTAGAAACCCAAGAAACAGCACCGTGGTCAATCTCTTTATCGTCCACGAACATTGGCTGTGGATTCCAGCAAGATAAAGTCCGTGACAAATTCCATCTTTTCTCCATCGATCATGATGATCATGTTACTTTTAGTCCAGTTGTGAGGACTTCGGTTTTCTTTCATTGAATTGCATGGCATATTAAGGCCGAAATCCTTGATCTTCCTCAGCAAGTGCTTCAAATCCTCCTTCAGTTCAGGAAACAAGGTTGTGTCATCTACCTATGGAAGGTTGATAAATAAGACTTCCTCCAAACCTGATCCCACATTCTCCTTCCTATCACCCAGCTTTCTGGTGGGTTGATCAGCAGACAGATTGGATAATGCACTATTCAAAACTCCCTTGTTCTACTCTAACATCTTCCTCTTGATCTTTGTACAAGTTCCTCATGAATCCAATGAAGTGTTTAAGAATGAAAATTCTTCTCAGTGCTTTCCACAGTTGGTTGCTGAAGATGGACAGAAGGAGACAGGGAAAAGGGTTTATATTATTGTAAATTAATAGATTCAATCAGCTATCTCTTTTTATTTGTGCCTTATGTCTAATAGCTGTAATATAAGGGGCAAGGATTTGTCTGCTAGTTTTGTTGCAACTTCCTCCAATTGGCAACCAACAAAATTCATTACAGCTCTAGTTCTTACATATCATTTGGCTGATTTTATAATTTCATCTCCCAAAAGTGTCTAAAACAATCAAATCATAACAAAATGACAATAGCAATTAATTAATAATGAATTTTACCATTCACATGAATCAAATTTTATTACTGTACCCCTAACCTATGTAGAATTTTAGAGGGATGAGTAAAATCATTAATAAAAACCAAAATATATTGAATATGTGTTTATAAATACAGATGAGTGATAAGGTCAAGTTTACTTTCATGCATTTATAACTCAGGGGTGTAACAAGAGATAATACAGCATAGATATTTTACAAGATTAGTTTTATAAATATGACAAGGTTTTCAGAATAAATGGAAAAATTTTGAATTACATTTCAGGGACATTAATTTTAAGACACTTCAAAGGAAATCAGGTTATATGGTGAGAAAACAGTTTTGTTTTTACAAATCTTGGTAGAGATAAAAATTCTTTTCGAAATTTTATAGTTTAATTGTGATTATATGGGATCTAAATGTGTTCATCAAAAAATAGTTTACTTTTATTCCACTTAGACTAAGTTCTAGAGCTTTATTTACGAATGCACTCATTTTAGACTTTGAGACTTGTTCTTGCTAAGTAGTGAATAATTCAAGGCCCTGATCACCATTTTCCTAGGCCATTTTTCAGGGTCATGTTTTCATGAAGCAGATTTGAGGGATGAAGGTATAAATATCTGATTTTCTTCACAGTGATTATAAAAGCAGTGGGAAACCAGGCTGTATAGTGAGAAAATAGTTATATTTTCACAAATCTTGGTAGAGATGAAAAGGCTTTTAGAAATTTTATAGTTTAATTGTGATTGTATTGGATCTAAATATGTTAATCTAAAAATAGTTTACCTATATTCCATTCAGACTAAATTTCAGAGCATATTTTATGAATATACTCTTTTTAGACCTTGAGACTTGTTCTTGCTAATAAGTCAATAATTCAAGACCCTAATCACCATTTTCCTGGGTCATTTTTCAGGGCCATATTTTCAGGAAGCAAACTTGAGGAATGAAGTATTTCCTTCAGGTATAAATATCAGATTTCCCGCCCCCCCCACATTTATTACAGAAACAACAAGTCTCTCAAG
The DNA here is from genome assembly GCF_050624435.1 of Tenrec ecaudatus. Taxonomy (NCBI): domain Eukaryota; kingdom Metazoa; phylum Chordata; class Mammalia; order Afrosoricida; family Tenrecidae; genus Tenrec; species Tenrec ecaudatus. Next base: position 65,661,213 of record NC_134545.1, read on the forward strand.
CTCAGTGCTTCTTGTGTATGATACTTGCATACCAAAGAATAGGATTTATCAATATAAAATTAGCATTGTGAACCTTACATGTGTAGCTAGCATCCTACCGGCGACTTTCCATATCACTACTATGGGTCTTGAAGGTCAGTCAAAGCTGATGAAAACGTTATGCTTGTGTATTTGTGTCCACTATAATAAAGAATTTCTTCTGGGGTCTAGAAATCCATGTCTTACTTCAAGGAAAAAGTAATAGGCCAGCTTATTAGCTTGTAAGTAGGGTAAAATCCTATCCCTGACTCAGGTGAACTTTGCATGATTTATCAAACAGTTTAATTTCTTAATTTAAATGTTATATTTGCTCACTTTTCTTGAAATCATTTTATTTAAATCTCAGTACACTACTGTATAGGAAAAGAGATCTCGAGAAATTCAGGAACAAGGGACAATATTTCTTTTGTTATTTTTGTTGTGTAACATTTAAAAATACAAATCGATATCCTGATTTTTTTAGCTCAACCCCATTACCCATGGTATTTATAAAGATTAATATTTCATTGAGGGAATATATTTAATTATTTTCTTACGGAACATTTTTATTGCTTCCAGATTTTTCTACTGCATATTATCATAAAACAAAGTGTACAAAATAGGTTTCTAGAGAACAGATCTACAAGGAAGCTTCAAAAAGTTCATGGAAAATGGAATCGACAGATAATGTAATTTTCCCACAAAGTTTTTGAAGCCGTCTTACATTCATTGACACTAAATTCCCATAAGAAGCATAAGGCTACAAACATGTCTCCTCTTCTTGATGCATCGTTTCAAAATGTACTGTTGCTGTTAGGTGCCGCTGCATTGGTTCTGACTCATCATGATCCTTTGTACGGTAGCCCTGTGCTGTCCTCACATCCTTGTGATGTGTCAGCGCAGGATTGCAGCCGTTGTGTCCGTCCATCTCCTTGATGGTCGTCTTCTTTTTCGCTGACCTACTTTACCAAGCACGATGTCTTTTTCGAAGGACTGATCTCTTCTGATAACATGTCCAAAGTACGTGAGGGAGATGAAGTCTTGCCCTCCTCACTTCTAAGGCAAGGAACAGTATTTCTATCATTTAATGTGATATACAGAATAATCATACTTTAAAACATAGACTTCTGGATAAATTTTTGAATCATTTTATTGGGGGCTCATACAATTCTTATCAAAATCCATACATACATCCACGGTGTCAAGCACATTTGTACATTTGTTGGCAACATCGTTCTCAAGACATTTTCTTTCCACTTGAGCCCTGGCATCAGTTCCTCAGAATACTTGACTTTCAAGATCCTATTCTTAAAATAAGATACTATAACATTATTCCAGAAGATATTTTGAAAGTACATTTAATAATTAGACATTTTTATAAGCTTTAAAAACACATGTTTCTCCTACCATCATAATGGTTTTAATGTTATATTTTTCTTTTCTTTTATTTCTACTATTATTCATAGAATCATTGATGATATTCAAATGCAGTCCAGGCAATGATATAACATGTTGTACTTCCTTTAAGAAATGTCTATAAATAACATTAAAGGTAAATATAGTAGATTAGCTATTTGTGAAGCCATTCATTAGTGTATAAATGTTTCACATGTGATTTATTGTTATAGAAAAATCATTTTTAAAGTACCCATTCAGTAAGAAAACCATAAAATAAGCCTGTTTGATTGTACTAACTTGCTCCAAACCTGTTTATTTCTGTTTCTTCCACTGACACCCTTGACTAGCTATTATCTATCTCCAGAATTATTATAACTGAATCTTCCTATGTGCTTTGTGATCGACTCACCAAAAAGTATTCTGTATACAGTAGAGTTTCATGTTCTTACTTACAAGTACTAAGTATTTCTTATTGTGTTTTGAAATGAACCTAAGCATCTTACCCAGGAGTCTGTCTTTATTCCTTCCTTTACTTAGGATGTCCCAGGCACACGGCCCTTTTGTTATTGTTCAGGTCAATCTCAATCCTGCTTCAGGTACTTTACACGAGACATCTCTTTCCCTACCTCTTTCAGGTGGTCAGCTATTTGTCATTCCCATCTTATCATAAAATGCCCCTTTCTCAGAAATATATTCCTTGACTCAAATAGACCCTTGTCTCGTATCCTGTCATCCTTATTTTTTTCTCTGCACCAAACTTATTATGAGGCTGTGGTTTGTTTGTTTTATTCATTTGAAGTGTGTTTATTTGTTCTTTTTTTCTCTTTCTATTCTACATCCAGGGTACTATCTATGAAATCTCTCTGGTTCATCGCTCAGTCAGTAGGGTCTGCAAATAGTCACATAGGAGATGTTTCATAAATATTGAATACATGAGTTAAAGGAGAGTGGTTGTAAGCATTAACTCTGGCAGCAGAGTGATCAGTATTAGAATTGTAGTTCTATGTTTCATCAGCTACTTGACATTGAACTAATTGCTCAGACTCACTGAACTTCATTCAATGTAGCTACCCCAAAAATAAAGAGAATAGAATGTCCACGTGTGACCCTGAATGAAGAAAAATAGTGAAGACCAAGGTCTAAATACTTTGTCTCAGATAAACAAGACAAACAAAACTTCAAAAGCTACAGTACTGATTTAATATTCATTTAACTAATTACTACTCATGTGCAGGCTCTAGATAACTCCTTTGAGTAGTTACAGCTCTTGCATATATCTAAGTCAACTTTATATGTGAAAGTAACTTACCCAATAGAACGATAAGGGTTCCATTAGAAAACTATGCTATCCATACCAGGGCATCTGGGCAGTGTTGTAGTTGAGATCTGATTCAGAAGAAGATTTTCAGAAATTAAGTATAAAATTTTTCCTTCAGGCTCCTGATAGTGTGGATCTAGTGTATGGCAGTGTAAATAATAATTAATAATATGAAGAGAAAGTGTTTCTGATTCTTTCTAAGTTATCTGGAGGTTTTGTCTCATCCTGAGATATTCAGATTCACATTTTGTTTTGTAAAAGGCAGTACTTAAATATATCAGTAGGATTGTTTGAGATCTGGAAATTCATCAGGACATTCTAAAACAATTTGTTGGGAAACAGAAAGAGCAAATGGGAACAATGTTACTCCAATGTTCTATTATTCATTCACATCTATTAATTCCTAGGGAACTTGGCAGAAAAGGGGAATTCTTAAGACTCAAAACTTTTAAGCAATATTAGAACTCCCTTTTATTAATCTAGTATTTTGCATGACTGTTATTATTCCCTCACATCTATTATTAAAATTAGTATTATGTAAATTGATGCCAAATTTAAAATGAAATAACTTGTGAAATCATTGGGACATTGATCGATAATAAAAAAATTTAGAAGAAAATTTTTAGAAGGCACGAGTGAATTTCAGATGAATTTAGAAGAATGTTTATAGGTATATTATTCACTACACTGACTCAAAAGGAAAATATATTATTTGATATACTGTCTCAAAAGGAAAATAAATAAGTAAATGCAATCTATTGTGACAATATGGAGCTAGTTGATTAACTTAGCCAAAAGAGCTACCTTTTCTAGTTACAAAACCAAACAAAATTCACTGCTACAGAGTCAATTCTGAGTCAATAAATTTCTGTTAGTGTATAAGCTAATTCTAAACTAATATATAAAAATGGAGAGAGATGACAGAATAATGTATATTCATGCTTTGGATAATCTTAGACATGGTTATCTATTTTAAATCCACTTGTAAGGGGGAGTGGAAGATAGAATTGTAGCAGATTAAATGGCCTGGATCCAGATTACTTATTAAAAGTTATTTACAGGAATGGTTTTTCTGTCAGAGTGATAGTTATGTAGCACTGTACAACAATATTGTAGGTGGAATTCTAGTAGAAAAAATATTTGAAGATTTAGTATTAAAACACTCATCACCTTATGTCAGTCTTTATTACAATTATAGCTGGCTGAACAGGACGGGAGTAACACTAAAAATGCTGATGTGGGCATTAGTCTATATTTTAGTATATGGAATTCTCTGACACCTAAAAGAGGAAAAATGAAGTAGAAAACAAATAAGAATAGCAAAAAACTAGTTTTGTTTTGTTGTTGGGTCCATGGGACTGTTTAAATACAAATATTGGAAATAAATTCCTCTTAAGAAGTCAATCAAACAAAATTAATATAGGCAAGTTGAGTTACCACTCTGAGGATACAAATTGCTTAAATATGTTTCTAATGGCATGCGTACTCTTCATTTCATCTGGTCAAATATATTATTCATACCTAACAGATAACAGTCTTATAAATAGAAATTTTAATGAACCATGAAGAAAGCATACAGATTTATCAATGTGTTTGGGTTTCAGGTTTCCATAACCATCTCATTTTTTCTTAGCTCCTTAAGTCACTGTCCACAAATAACACTTCTCTCATTTCATTAGAAAAAAAGAGTCTCATAGCCACATCTAACAAAAAGAATCAAAGGGGGAAAATTGCCAACTAATAAAAAGCCTGTATGGATTAATTTTAACATAAACTTTCATCTTATGAAACGAGCACTGGTGGAAAAGTGGGTTGCATGGTGGGATGCTAGCTACAAGGTCAATAATTCAAATCCACCAGCCACAGTATACAGAAAGATGAGGCTGTCTGCACTGGTAAAGATCCGCAGTCTCAAAACTCAGAGGGCCAGTTCTAATCCATCCTATAGGCCACCAAGTCAGAATTGGTGCCAAGGCAGTGAGTTTGGTTGGTTCACCTTGTGACGATTCATTATTGTAACAACTCATAGTTGTCCTTCAACAATTCATGATGATGTCATGCTAGAAATTTCATAATGAGATCGTAGCATCATCATCAATCTAGGTAGCAAGGCCAACACAGAAATACCAATATGTGCAAGACTGATCCAGAAAAGATTATAAGGCTAAATGTAAACTAGGTTTGACTAATGAATGAATTTGAAGAAATACCTGAACTGACCAATAAAGTAAACAAATTTGACTCAGGTTTTGACTTAGAAGAGTTGAGTCAGGACAGGCATGGAAGAGTAATCAAAGTGGGAAGCCAGGCTAGTGATTCCATTTAGTTGGTAAGAGCAACAATGAAGGCTCAGACATAGCCAGAATGGGCAGAAAGCAAAAGATGAAAAGAAGGGCCTGATATTGAAACTAATGAGACAAAAGTAATTAGTTCAGCATGACAACGTATTTAGAGTTGGCAGAGAAATGCAGGTTTTACAGTTACATTTAATATTAGTCAAACAATTTTATTTACATATCCTTATATCCTAACTATTGTTACAAAACATACTTTGGCTGATAACATCGTCACTTGTAATCTGAAATTAATGTTGACGTGGCCATTTATATAGGTCTATAATCTTATATAGACCTATATAAATATGCCGTGTATGTATATATGCTAAAAATGGCAACCACCACTTGTCTGTCAGTCTGTTGTACTTTGGTGCACTATGGGTTGCAGTGCCCGAAAGTTATGCCACTGACATTTCAAATACCAGCAGGGTCACTAAAAGCGAACAGCTTTCAGCACAGCTTCTGGACCAAGAAAAACGATGAAGAAGAAATAGGATGCTCACTTCTTAGGGATTAGTCACTGAAAACCCTATGGATAGCATCGAAACATAGTCATTTACTGAAAGAATAATGAATAGAAGCAGAACATTGTCCGAGAAAATGCCAGGGTTGAGGTCCTTAGATCAGAGGCACTCAAAGCATGGCAAAGGAAGAGCGGCTTTCTCAGTCAAGTCTACCGTAACGAGGCAAATGGTTGAAGGCCTGGGGAAGGGAAGCCTTTGAGACTTTCTTTTGCTGATGGGCATGCTGAAAAATGCAAAGATCAACCGATCATTGGAACTTGGACTGTATGAAGTATCAATCTAGAAAAGCAAAAGTAAGATGGAACCCAGAAAGATCTATATTCTAGGAATTAGTAGGCTGAAGTGGACCGTCACTCACTATTTTTAATCAGAAAATCATGTTTCACTATGCTGGGAATGACTTCTTCTGGAGGAATGATGTTGCAGTCATCATTAAAAAGCACATTTTAAGTTCTATCTTGAAATATAATACTGTCTGTGACAGGACAGTGTCTATACGTATACAAGGAAATCTAATGAATAATTCATGCCCCAACAACTATACCTAGTGAGGAAGAAACTGAAGAAGTCTAGCAACATCTGTAGTCTGAAATTGATCAAATATATAATCAAGGTCATTGGTAATTAGAATGCAAAGACTAGAAACAAAGAAGAAAGAAGAGTAGTTACAAAATATAATCGTGGTGATAGAAATTATGCTCAAGATTGCATGATAGAATTTTGTAGCACTAATGTTTTGTTGAAAGCAAATATCTTATTTTAACCACAAAGGTAGCTATAAACATAGAATTCTCCAGATGGAATAAATTGAAGCCAAATTGATTATATCTGTGGGATGAGAAAATGGAGTTCAATATCAGCAGCTAAAACCAGGCCAGTGGCTCAGGAAGAAACAAACCATCAATTGCTCTTATATAAGTTGAGGCAAAAGTTGAGGAAAATTAAAACAAGTCCATGAAAGCCAACATATGACCTCGAGGATATCCCTTGAGGATATTTCAAGATCATATCAAGAAGAGATTTGATGCATTAAACAGTAATGACAGAAGTTTTCATGAGCTTCCAATAGCAAGAACAATGTACATGAAGAAAGCAAAAGGTATAGAGTAGCTAAAGAAAATGAAAGTGCTGAAGTCAGAGAGCTGAACAGAAATTTGCAAAAGACAGACTGACAAAACAAAGTGACATAATGAAATGTTCAAAGATCTAGAATGGGAACGCCATAAAGAAAGAATGCATTCTATGTAACTTGAACTAAAAGAGTTTTTGAAAAATTCAAGCCTTTTTGGGTTCAATACTGAAATATTTTATGGGTATGGATGGAAACAATACACAATCACTGTTCCAAAAATAATTAGTTGACATTCAACCATTTCAAAAGTAGCATAGAATCAAGAACCCATGGTGCTTAAGGGAAAAAAATCTAAGCTGCATGAAAGCATCAGCTAAATACCACACTCCAGGAATTGATGGAATACCAAGTGAAATGTTTTCACGCGCTTTTAAAGTACTGAAAGCATTCCCTTACACATGCCAGGAAATTTGGAAGACAGTTACTTGGCTAACTGACTGGAAGAGATCCATATGTGTGCCCATTCCAAAGAAAGGTGACTCAACAGAAAGCTCAAATTACAGAACAATATCATTGATATCACATGCAAGTAAATTTTGGTTGAAGATCATCCAACAATGGGTATAGCAGTACATTGACAGGGAGCTGTTAGCATTCAGGTTAGATTCAGAAAAGGGCATGGAATGATGGATATCATTGCTGATGTCAGATGGATCTTGGCTGAAAGCAGAAAATAAAAGAAAGATTTTTTCATGTTTTATTGACTATGCCAAGTGGGTCAAGACAAACTCTGGATAGCCTTGAGAAAGCAATTCCAGAACACTTAATTATGCTCATGCAGAACCTGCACATGGATCAAGAGAAGAGAGTCAGATGTGGGAGCAGAACATAGAAATGGTGCATGTTTTAAAATCAGGAAAGGTATGGGTCAGGGTTATATGCTCACACCGTATTTATTCAAACTAAATGCTTACAAATAATCAGATGACCTGGATTATATGCGGAATAAGGGATCAGACTGAGGCATCAGGATTGGAGAAAGACCTGGTAATAACGGATGATTTACAGATTCTACAACCTTGCTTGCTGAGAGAGAGAAGGACTTGGAGCACTTTCTCATGAACATCAGGAACTGCTGCCTTCAGTGTGAATTGCAACTCAACGTAAAGAAAACAAAAATGCCCACAACTGGACCAATACATAATATCACGATAGTCAGAGAAAATATTGAAGTTTTTGAAGATTTCATCTTGCTTGGAGGCAAAATCAGGGCTTATGAAACAGAAGTCAAGAAATCAAACAATGCATTCATTGCATTCAGCAAATTTGCACAATACCTCTTTAAAGTATTATAAAGCAAGGATATTTCTTTGAGGACTACGGTGTGCCTGACCCAAACCATCTTTTCAATTGCCTCGTAAACATGCGTTGGGTATTGAGTGAGGAAGACCAAAGAGAGTAACGCTTTTGGTGCTGGTGACAGATACTGAAAGTGCCATGGGCTGCCAAGAGAATAAACAGATCTACCTTGGTACGATTCCAGCCAGACTGTTCTTTAGAGAAAAGGATGGCAAGACATCATTTCATGCACTTTGGACATGTTATCAGAAGGGACTAGTCCCTGCAGAAGGACTTCATGCTTGGAAAAGCAGGGGCAGTGAAAAAGAGAAAGCTCTGAACAAGATGGTTCAACAAAGTGTCTGCAACACTGGCCTCAAACGTAAGAACAACTGTGACTAGAGGCCACCCAACAACAATAAATATGCTGAAAAAAGAAGAAATAAAACAAGCAGAAGCCTATTTAGATATGTATTTGCAATGTATCTGCAAGAAAAAGTTTATGGTTTAAGTGTTTCTTTTAATGCATGCTTACAATTCTATAGAGAAATACAATTCTGTAAATCTGCCCAGACACTTTTGGGAGTTGAAATCATTGGGGACACTTTTATTGAGGACTGAATCCAGGTAGAGTTGTTTAAGTTTTCAGTGTTAAGAGTGGTATAAGCCTCTAATCAGATTCCATATACTCATTGTAAATGGTGGTGTCCTGGTGGCATAGAAGGTGACATGCGGGGCTGCCAGCCCAAGGCCAGCAGATCGAAACACTAGCTGCTCTACTGGAGAAAGGTGAGGCTTTCTAGGCACATAAGGAGGTAGAGGCTCAGAAACCCACTCTGTGGTATAAAATCACTGTGAGTTCAAATAGACTCGATGGCAGTGAGTTTGAGATGTGAGTTGTAACAGAGATTACATAGAATGAGGCTAATGGAAGCCTAACCCTAACCCTAACACTAACCCTAACCCTAACCACAACCACAACCCAACACCAACCCCCACCCTACCCCTAAACCTAACCCTAACCCTAACACTAACCCCTTAGCAAAAAAAAGAAAAAAAAAAGAATGAGGCTAATGATCAGTGGATACATTTCTAAATTTTTATTATTAAATTGAAGCACAAATGTGATATTTAAAATAGTTGAGAATTATCATTGACAGATGTGCCTATTATAATATAGATAAGACCCTTGTGGTAGGCTGGGTTGACTAGAGAAACATTCCAGAGACACCTATATATGTATAAGAAAGAGCTTTATATCAAAGAAAAATTGTGTATTAAGAAAACATCCCAGCTCAGTCCATATCAAATCCATAAGTCTGATATTAGCCCATAAGTCCGATGCTAGTCCACAAATTCCTCTTCAGACTCATGCAGCACATACAATGATATAAAATGCAAGATGATCACAGGCCAGTGGGTGCAAAGTCTTGTGGATCCAGTGATGGTGGAAGCATCTCCTCGCTGACTCAGGTCTCCACATGGCTCCTCCAGCTCTCTGAGTGTGTTTCTTTAACAGGTCACAGCCAGTCTACACATGACTTGTCAACAGGAAAATGAAGGCAGAAAGAGAAGTCCTCAGAATCCTCATAAGAAGACCACACCCACAGGGAGGCATCATCAGGCTGTGACCTGATTGACAGGCGAGACTCCACCCCTACATTTTTTATCAAGTTGAGATGTAATTATGTACCACGACATTAAACTGTACACATTTCAATGACCTTATCTTGAACTTTTTCTTGGTTTTACATGTTACTTCATGAAACACTGAGTATATAAAGTGATTTATTGGTGTTATGCTAGCAGCTTATGCTTACATGTGTATTCATTTAATTTCTCAATACCAATTTCAATTAAATGGTGGTACCATGTGGAAAGAGACATCAACTGACACAAACCCTTGAAATTTTAATACCAATTTAAAAATCACAGTTTTTCTTTTTTATATTTTTGTAAGAAATTTTTAACTTTGGAAAAAGTCCTCCAATTTCTTGATTTTTAACAGAAAATTTTCTGTTTATATACTTATATATCATTATGTGAAGTGGCTTCAATAATTTTGTGGAATTCTCCCATGAAGCCCAATTATATTGTAGCTTCAGATGTTAAAGCATAAAAATTACGATAATATTTTCAATTTAAAATTTGTGTATAAAAAGATGAACTTAAAATCACTAGCTTTTATGTTTGATTTTAAATAATTAAATATGGAAATTTTCTCCTAGTATTAGTGAGGGCTTTAAAAACAAATTAGCTTTCATGTTAGTTTGGAGCATTTTTTCCTTTGGACAATGCTAGCAAAAGTTATATTTTGTACAATAGCGAAAATGAATCAATAACAAAAAATGCATATATTTTTTCATAGTTTACATTATATTACCACTGCTTGACTTTTTTAAATGTTAGGTTAAATGTAGTGAATTTGAGTGTTGTAAAAGTTAAATTTCAATATCATACTCATATGTCCTTGAAAGGAAGATTTCCTAACATTATATATTTTTCTATTGTATGTCTGTATGTATATACATAGATAACATAAATGTATGTGTTTGTATGTTTTATCAAGTGTGATAGTGAGGGATTCTGTTAACTAGACACTCCTGGGTAAGGGTAGGGGTTGTGCGTAGCTCAATTTATCACTTGTGTTATAGTCTGGTGACACCTCCTTGGCTTCATAAGCCTTTTTAATAAGAGGAAAATACCAAGTAGAGTCAAATACTCTTCATCTTCTGCTAGAGCTGGATTTTGAATCTGGTTCCTTGACTTGCTTTAGTATCAATTGCCAACCCCAGGGACCCTAAGTGGACGACTGTAGGTGGATTCATTCTACCAATTTCAGACTTCTCCATCCACCAACCTGTTCCCCCTACTGTCTCTGCTTCCTGTTCATCAGCCATGAGTCAGTTGAGAAGCCTGGCTTGCACCAGATTGGATGGACCTATTTCCACATCTGGGTATGGAATTTTGTGATATAAATCTCTTTCCAGATACAACACGTACAAGTGCCCTTGGTTTTGCTTCACTAGAGAACCAAATGTAACACATCAAGTATGCTTCACTGGATGATCCCATATTCATAAATCATTTAAAAAGTGTATTGTAGTATTTTAAGGCATAAATATAAGCAAGTGTGTGATATCACAGAACTTGGAACATGAATAACTGTAATTATTGTTTAAACATTGAATAATATTCAACATTCATCACCTATATCTAGAGGTTTGTGGGGGGAAGGACAATACAGCAGAACTAATTTGCTCTTTTGCTATTAATCAGGAATTATCTTTGTTTAAATCTAGAGATGGTGATAGATGACTTCATGACCCAGAGACCACAGGAAATGCCCACTTACTTTCTCAACCTTTTCACACTCAAATTTAGACAAATGATTAAATGCCCCATATATCTTAAAAGTCACCATAAGCACTTTCAAAAGTGTGCTTTTTGTACATGAATGACCCATATATTTAAACATTATATATTCTCACTTTTGTAGAGGACTGTGATGTTATGACTAAAGAGAGCTGTAACTTGCATCTAAAATGATGTTGTTCTATATATTTTTCCACAACAAATTTAGACTGAATTCAATAATAATCAATGCAATTTTACTCTTCCATTGCCATTAAGAACATTGGACTAAGTGAAAGGTTAAATTAGTAACAGAGCTGAAGGAGTTGAGAACAAGAGCAAGTAATGTAATATTTGCTAGATTTCTATGGTATCTGAAGATGTAGCCCTTCCCATTCATCTTTTTCCTTCACCTGGAGATTTCCTCTTCTTTAGTTCTCAATGTCTGTATTACTTCTTTCAAGAAGTCTTCTAAGACTTTAAATTGTGGACTTGGTTCAACAGTTAGGAAGCCCACAATGCCTTGTCTTTGTTTCACACGGTCTGGCTATATTGCTACAAAAATCAGTTTGGGGGGAGAAGGCCCTATATATATATTTTTACCATATATCTTGAGAAAGATTGCACAGAGCTTGCTTTAATGAATGATTTTAGTACATTCTAATAAAATTCAATTGAATATTGGAAAGTAGTAAAATTTGCCTTAAAAATAGCTAACAATTCTAAGGAATAAAATTGCACACAGTGTTGTGAACTCCAGGACAGGGTTGTTAGGAGTGTTTCTTCTTTTGTTCTGCTTTTGTATTTTAGGTTGGCAAAGAGCTTACAATACCAGCAATTGGGACCCCTGAGGTCTGATCATAAGTGGTATAGGGCACTTCTGACTGCACTGAAAATAAGTTTCTGCTTTTGAGGAGAGGTGACATTTATTTTGGAAATGAGCATGGTTGCATTTACAACAAAGTTATAAGATTATATTAAAAATTCCTTGATAGCTAGTGAAGAGAATTAAAAAGAAGTTAACAATTTTGCTGTAGGAAATATGTAGAGGGAGCAAATTAGTTATGGTAAGGCTATCGGTAATAATGAGATAAAATGTAATAAGTGGGTAAGTCAAAATGTATGGCTGCAAAATCAAATAAATCTTTATTATACAAAAATATTTAAATGTGAAGCTATTTCCCTTGATATAACCTTAATCTAGATCTGTAAACATCTGGCTTGTTTTCTTATCCCTCTATCCTTTGCCTGAAGCATTCTATCCTGTATGATTTATGCAATGACAAATGGCATCCTTATAAATATTCTTTGAGTTTAATTTATTTATTTATATTAATTTTATTTTTATTGGGAGTTAATACATATATTATATAACTCCATAGTTGAATCACATCAAGCCGTCTTGTACAAGTGCTACCACAATCACTTTCCAAACATTATATTTCTTTCTGGACTCCTTGACATAATCTCCCTTTTAACTCCTCCCCATACCACTGTATCTCCACCCCACCCCCACCCCAGCAGAAATCCTTATTCTACTTGCTGTCCCTACAGGTTCATCAATCCTGGGTTTCATATACCAAAAAATCGGGAAAAAAATAACAGAAATTCAAGAGGGTGAATCCAAATGACATGGCACATCTGAAATAAACCCTAATCTGAACAAACTAAACAAAATACAAAAAATGTTGAAAACCACATCAGGTCCATCATGCATCAGGGTGTATTTGGAACAAAAAGAAATCTGAAGGTACAAGATTAAGGCTGGAGGGCACCAGTTCTAAACCTGTGGGTCGCGACCCCTTTTGGAGTCAAACGACCCTTTCACAGGGGTCGCCCAATTTATAACAGTAGCAAAATTACAGTTATGAAGTAGCAATGAAAATAATTTTGTGCTTGGGGGAATCACCACAACATGAGGAACTGTATTAAAGCACCGCAGCATTAGGATGGCTGAGAACCACTGGTGTAGGCTGGATGGAGTGAGGTTTCCCAGTGAAATTGTCACAGGACAGACCTTGATACCCTTGAAGAACAAGCAGGTGCATTGTGATGGAGGGGGCAGAAATCTACAACGCAACTTTTCTATCTTTTTCTCATAACTCAGTTTAAATATTTTTACAACTTCATAATAAGCCATTTGAGAAGATACTTGGAGATCAACCAGTTGGAGATAACAGCAACAAAAATTTCTCTATGCCTTCTGATCTGGCCAGCTGATCCAATCCAGTCAACTCACCCAGAAGACTCTCTCAAATTGGCTTTTCTTTTGAAAGCATCCTACATAAGAGTATTATCGATATAATGTGTTTGCCTCCATTCTTTGATCATAGGGACACACTTAAACATGTTTTACTTGGGAAAAAACCTGTGCATATACTAGTAGCAATACTTCTTTACTGTCTTTTTTTGATAGTATAAATAACAAAAAGCATATTTCTCTTTCATAACAGTATATAAATGAATGGTACAGATTTGTCGGTGAAGTTCTGTTTCATTGAACCAGTCAGGAAGTCAATTTTCCTTTGTAAGATCTTATTCTAAGGAAGTATGATAATTTGGTGGTTTTGTGTCAAATTGACAGGGCCAGGCTCATCAAGGTTTGACAGTGGGATCTAGTAATCCGCCATCTTAAGATCTAGCACAATCTCATCATATCTATAATTGGATGTGCTATGAGTAGCCAATCAGTTCTACAAAGCAAACATGGGATGCAGCACTCTTAATTAAATCACCACTCTGAAGCAATCAATTAAAAGGTTATTCCCCTGGAGGTATTTCCTGTACCAAATATAAGTCGATGCTATGGACAATTTAATTGCCTTGTTGCTGGATCTGGTCCTACATCTGGGCCATTGGCTTCCAGTTCTTTGAACTTGCACCTTTAGATTTCATCTCCTCTGCAGTCACAAATCTGACCTGTTGAACTTGGACTCACTTACCTTTCCAGCAAGCCTTTCACCTCCCTGTTGATCTTTTGTTCATTATCCCCCACAACCATGGAAGTCAGGAAAAGCCGTCAGCCTAACTTCTGACCCCCAAACATGGAGACTGTCTAGATTTAAACTTGACTGCCTCTACAACCGTGTGAGCATTTTTTTAAATATCCGGAGCATTATTAAGCTCTTTTGACTTATATATTATGTTATAAATATGTAACTTTACTATTAAATATGTTATAGTGTTCTTATATAACCATTATGATGATTTTTTAAAGTGTTAACGAAATAGAAATGCTATAGCATTAGACTATGCATTTTATAAACATTTATGAAATTTGGGACAATTATATGATCTTATATGAAACCTGTAATTAGATGGCAAGCTCTCTCTATAATATATTTATGAAGAATCCTGCTAATGCGACAGTTAAATGCTTCCTTGCTAACTGGAAAGTGGGAGACTAAATCCTCCAATGACAGAAGACCTAGTGATCTGTTCCCATAAAGACCGCAGAAAGAAAACACTCTGAGATATTTCTACTTTGTGTCATGGGATGACTATTTTTTTAAAATGACTTCACAAACCTAGCAAGACTACATAAATCATTTAAATATAAAATAATAACTGATATCATGACACTATCTGTATAAATAGAAAATATATTTGTCACACATTTCTATACATATTTGTGAATATATAAATTATATAACTATGCCATAAAGTCATAGGAAGTCCTGGGGGTATTAGGTTATTTACTGCACAATCAGATATTCAAGCTCACCAGCTGTGGTATAGCATCACAAAACACCTGAATCGATTTGGCAACAGTGGGTTGTAATGTAACATATAATACAAATTTGGATTTGCATATTTTTATGTATATTATATATTAAATTTAGATGTTGTTTGGTGCTATTGAGTCAATTCTGACACATATCGATGCTATTCACAACACAACAAAACAAAACACAGTTTTGTCCTGAGCCATCCCCCAAATTGTCTCTATTTTGAGCCCTTTGTTGCAGCCTCTGTCAATTCTCTCACTGAGGAGCTTCCTCTATTTTGCTACCTTTCTACTTTACCTAGCACGATGTCCTTCTCCAGGGACTGGCCTCCCCTGATGATATGTCCAAAGCACATGAGAGAAAGTGGTGCCATCCTTTCTCTAAGGAGGACTATGGTCGTCGTACTTCTTCCAAGACAGAGCAACTTGTCCTTTTAGTATTTGGTATTTTCAGTATTCTTTGCCAGCACCATAATCCAAATGCAGCAATTCTTCTTCAATCTTCTTTATTCAGTGTCCAGATTTCACATGTGGATGAGACTATTGAAAATACCCTGATGCGGGTCAGAAGCATCTTATTCCTCAAAGTAGCATCTTTACTTTTCAGTACTTAAAAGAGGTCTTATGTATCAGATTTATCCAATGCAATGTGTCTTTTGATATCTTGGTGGTTGCTTTCATAATTGTGAATTGTGAACACTGATTGTGAATCCAAGCAAGAGGAAATCATTGACAACTTCAACGTTTGGTCCATTTATATCATGTTACCTATCAGTACAGTTGTGGGAGATTTGGTCATCCTTATATTAAGTTGTAATACATATTGAAGGGTGCTGTCTCCAGCAGGGAGATTCAGCAGTTCGGCATCAGTTCAGCAGAACTGATATCTTTTTTTTTTCAATTTTTAGCGAGTCAGTCGTTACCACCCAATGTGGAAATCATAAAATTAAATTCTTTACTGTCTTATAACATGTTTCATTACATCAGCATAGTCTAGGGGCCTGTAGTAATGTTCATTCTGTCCTAAAAAATAAAAACATATATTAGCTGGAACTATGCTTGGAATATTTATTTATTCATTTCATAAAATTCTTTATACTTTTGATAAGATACTACACTTTCCCCCTGGCATTTGTTGCTTCAGTAAACAAATATATAACAAAGAGAAAGGTGTCCAATAACTGGTATATTTGCCCAATCCAATTCATGACTTCATTACTTAATTGCTGCTTCATAAGGATTGATTATGATTTCAAGTAAAATTAAATCCTTGACAACTCCAATCTTTTCTCCATTTATCATAATCTTACCTAGTGTTCCAGTTGTGAGAATTTTGTTTTCTCTATATTGATGATGAATTCATACTGGTGACTGTATACCTTGATTTTCATCAGTAAGTACTTCAAGTCCCCTTTGCTTTCAGCAAGCAAAGTTGTGTCATTTGCATATTGCAGGCTATGAAAGGGTCTTCATGAAATCCTGATATGGTATTCTTTATAGAGTCTAACTTCTCATATCATTTGCTCAGTACAAAGAGCAATAAATATGGTGAAAATATAAATCCTGATACATATCTTTCTTGATACACTCCATATTGCTGTGTTCTCCTTGAATGAATGCACCTTGGTCTATTTATAATTTTTATATGTGCACAATTTCATGTTATAAAACCCTATGGTTTTCCATCTTATTTATAATTTACTGTGATCCACAAAGTGCAATGTCTTCACATAATCCATAAAAAAGAGGCAAACTTCTTTCTGGGATTCTCTACTCTCAGCAAAGGCCCATCTGACGTCCTTGGTCCCCTTACAGGCCCTCTTTGAGTCTGTTTTGAATTTTGACAGTTGTGTCCGTATACAGCTGCCACGATTTTAAATATTTTAGACATCTAGTATTTATCCGTCTAAAGCCCGAATTCCCGCTTATTTTTTATTACCACTAAGTAAAACAAAAAAGTTAGATGTTTTGCTGTTTGTACTTTTAGTATTTTCCATATCATTATTATAAACAAGCTTTTATCATTGTTCACTTTTTAAAGTTTCTCTGTTTTTTCTCTTTGCATAATTTCACAGCAAAACATTTATCACTTCAACGGTTTCTTGTACACATGTCCAGTTAGTGATGTGGAGGATATACTTCCATTTCTCACACTCATTTTCTTATTATTCTCATTTTATTGTTTGTTGTTGGTGTTGTTTTTTTGTACAGATAGTTCTTAAAAGATTATAACACTCAAGAAGTTATATTTATAGTTACTTAGCTAAACTATTATTTGTTTGAAGTTGACTTCACAAGTTATATTTATTTTAGTGTTTAAAGATTATCTCAAGGAAATCATTTAAGGAGTAATTCATTCTCTCCAGAATTGCTTACAGTACATAAGAATTTGAAATTCAGGGAAGATGGGGACAGAGTGACATATACCAGAGGGAATCCACAGAATGAAGTCCAGGAAAGTTGCTTAGAGGGAACTTTAGCACAGCGGGAACACAGGAGGAGCATCATAAAGATAAGTAGGCACAGACCCATGGGTTTTGAAGGGCTGGGGGCATTTGTCTTATCTTAGAGAAAGCCGGCAGGGCCTTGACCTTGGCCCCGCCACTGTCTCTGCCAGAGCCGGGACCATTTGGAGCCCATAGGGGGGCTGACTCTCAATACAGCCACAGTTTGCCGTCAGCTGTGTCAGGGAAGGAATAGGACCCTTACAGCTCCAAGGGCAGGGATTGGGGTTCAGCTACATTGTTGCTTCTGTTCCCCCACAGTCTTTGAGGGCTGTGCAGGGGCTTTTCCTGGGCACAGCCACAGCTTGCCACTGCCACCTCAGGGCAGGGACTAAACCCTTGGAGCTCCACAGGTGGGAAGTGGGACTCAGTTACATAGTTGCTTTTGTTTACCTCTCTTCCCTATATTACCACACAGTCTAAAAGGTCTTACTTTTTAATTTTTTTCCTCCTCTTTATCTCTTTCCTATTCTCTCATGCTCCACTGCTGACCTCCAGACCACTCCCCTTAGCCTAGGGCATTTATGCCTGCACACACCCAGCTAGGTGAGCTCTACCTTGTGTAGCTAGCCCTAGATTAGGGAAAGCCCTGCTTTCCCTTCAGGGGATACTCTGCCCAATTTCTCACCGGCGAATTCCTGCCTGTGTGCCTGGGAGTATAAGGCAGCTCAGCCAACAGTCATCAACATTCCAAACTGTGGCAGGAACCTCTTCCCAACCTCTGCAACACCAAAACAGGCAACCCACTAGCCTTCTGGGGCACTCACGTGATAGGGAAGCCACAGGAGAATAAAGTGATAGGTTAATCCCATAGTAATATTAGCTGTAGGCAGTTTGAAGAAGAATTCCTACAAGGCTCCCAGAGAGAGCCAGTGCTTTTCAACTCCCTGGAAAATGGCACGCGGCTCCTTTAAAACAACGCAATGCAAAAAAAAAAACTATTAGCCCAAACGACCTCAATGAAAAAACAGGAGAAACAAAAGTCAATGGCAGAAGATGTCCCGAGCATAACAACATTCATAGAAGAAGCAGACACAGCTGCCACAGAAAGAAATTTTCAGAATGCAGCTTGGTGTCATACAGGATAAGATGGAAACAATACAGAAAAAAGCATTAAATGATAGAGGAGATAAAGGCCATACACTAAATGGAAATACAAGAGCTTAGGGAGGAGATAAAATAAAACAGTAGCAGACACTCAGACCTCACGAATCAACTGGAGGAATCAGATAACCCCACCAGTGACTTGGAGGACAGCCAAGCAGACTTTAGCAAACGTGAACAAAAATCTAACAAGATCATCAGAGAAGTTGAAGAAAACCTAAGAGCGATGTCTGATGCTATGAAGTGGAACAACACTAGAATTATTGGTTTCCCGGAGGAAGACACAACAAAGAAGTCATCTGCAGCAATAGTGAGAGAATTCTTGAAGGAATACTTCCCCAGCTTAATGAATGATAATGAGGCAACCATTCAGGAGGCTGAAAGAACACCAGCTAGATTGAACCCCAAGAAGAAGTCACAAAAGGCACATAATAGTTAAACTATCCAACTTTGAGGAAAAGGAGAAAATCACAAGAGCAGCTAGGCAAAAACAAGCAATCACATATAAAGTTTCCCAAATAAGAGTATACTCAGACCTATCAGCATAAACTTTGAAGAAGAAGAGAGAGTGGAGTAACATATTCCAAATATTGAAGGAAAGCAACGCAAACCCAAAAATACTCTACCCAGCCAAATTATAGATCAAGATAGATGGAGAAGTAAGAGTCTTCCCAGGCAAGGAAAAACTCAAAGAATATGTTAGAAGAAACCCAGTCCAACAAAAGATCCTTGCCGACACAATATGGGCAGAAGAACAACACTCACCAAGCAGAAATAAGAGACCACCATATAGAACAATCTCACTCAGAGGGGAACAAAGAGAAAACAGACCCCAAGGTGGCATTTGCTTAAGGATGGAAAGAAGTCAAGAATGATACACACACACATGCGCAACACACTAATGAGAAGGGAAAGTAGGAAAACTTCCAACAAAAAAGGTGTAAGATGGCATAACAGAGTCCACAGATG
Source organism: Tenrec ecaudatus (assembly GCF_050624435.1). Lineage (NCBI taxonomy): Eukaryota > Metazoa > Chordata > Mammalia > Afrosoricida > Tenrecidae > Tenrec > Tenrec ecaudatus. The sequence continues at coordinate 65,680,875 of NC_134545.1, forward strand.
GAGATAATAACCCTGAATATCAGTGACCTGAACTCAGGCATTAAAAGACTGAGACTAACAGACTGGCTTAGAAAACACAACCCATCAATCTGCTGCCTACAGGAGCCACATCTCAAGGGTACAGACAAAAATAGGCTGAGAATCAAAGGTTGGAGAAAGTTCTACTAAGAAAACAGCAATACAAAAAACATCAGGGGTTGCGATCCTAATCTCAGATAAAATTGACCTCAAAGTACAAACCAAAAAACGAGATAAGGAGGGACACTATATAATGCTCAAGGGATTGATAGACACAGAACCACTCAGCATTGTAAGCATATATTCCCCGAATGAGAGACTCACTGAATACATCAACCAAACACTCCAAAAGATTAAAAAAGAAATCACAGCCTCAACAATTATGGTGGGTGACTTCAACACACCACTCTCTGAGAAAGTTAGATCACAGGGAAAGAAACTCAACAAGGAGGCTAGAGTCCTAAGCAGAAAATTTAGATAATTTGACCTAATAGATATTTACAGAGATTTTCATCCAGATACAAATAAATTCATATTGTTTTCAAGCCCACATGGCACATATTCAAAGATAGACCAAATGTTGGGGCATAAGGTGAATCTACATAAATTTAAGCACATTGAAATTGTACAGACCTCTCTCTCTCTCTGACCACATGCCATAAAGCTGGAAGTCAACAAAAGAAAGACAAAGAAAACAAGAGCAAACAATTGGAGAATGAATAACTCCCTACGGCAAAAGGAATATCTACTGGCGCAGATCAGAGATGAAATTAGGAGATTTCTAGAAACCAAAAAGAATGATCACACGACATACCAAAACTTAGGGGACACGTCAAAGATAGTCATCAGAGGAAGTTTCATAGCAATACATGCACACCTGAGAAAGGAAGAGAGGCTCATGTTTGATATGTTGACACAAAATTTACAACTACAGCAGAGTCAACAGGACAATCCTACTGAAAAGAAATTATAAAAATCAGGACTGAGATTCAGGAGAGGGAAATAAGAAAACTAGGGAAACAATTAATACTGCTAAATGTTGGTTCTTTGAAAAGATAAACAGGATCAATAGACCATTGGCAAACCTAACCAAAGAAAGTAGCGAACAAATTTCAATAACAACAATAAGGGATGAAAGAGGGGACATTACAACAGACCCTAATGAAATCAAAAGGATAGTTACACAGTACTGCGAAGGATTGTACTCCAATGACTTCACCAATTTGGAAGACATGGACAAATTCTTGAAAACACAATCCCTCCCTAGACTATCCTCGGTAGACATCAAGAATCTCAATAGACCCACAGCAATAGAAGAAATAGACAAGGTTATCAAGGAATTACCAACAAAAAATCCCCTGGACCAGATGTCTTCACTGGAGAATTCTACCAAGCATTTAGGGAAGAACTAACACCAATCCTACACAAACTTTTCCAGAACAGAGTGAAAGATGGCAAATCCCGAACTCCTTCTATGAAGCTAGTTTAACTCTGACACCAAAACCAGGCATGGAGCCCACTAGAATCGAGAACTACAGACCAATCTCCCTAATGAACAATAATGCAAAATTCCTTAACAAAATACTAGCCAACAGAATACAAAAGTATATAAAACAAATAATTCACCATGACCAAGTGGGATTCATACCAAAGATGCAGGGATGGTTCAACATATGAAAGACCATTAGTATTATTCGTCCCATTGACATGAAAAGCTATAAAAACCACATGATAATAACAATAGATGCAGAAAATGCATTGGACAATATCCAACTTCAATTCCTGTTTAAGACACTTGAGAAGATAGGAATGGAAGGAAAGTTCCTCAGGACAATACAAGCTATATATGAAAACTCAACAGCCAACGTGGTAGTCAATGAAGAAAAGACTAGCACAATACCACCAAAAATGGGTACAGAAAAGGATGTCCATTATCTCCACTCTTATTTAATATCGTGCTGGAGGTTCTATCTAACAGTATAAGGCAAAGAAGAGACATCAAAGGTATTAGTTGGGGAAGGAAGAGTTGAAACTATCATCATTTGCAGATAATATGATTTTATATATAGAAAATCCCAAAAGTTCCACAAGGGGAGCACTGGAAGCAATAGAGGAGTTTGGCAGAGTGGCAGGATACAAGATCAACAAACAGTAGTCCATCGGACTGTTATACACATTGGATAAGATCACAGAAGAGGAGATAAAAAAGATGGTACCCTTCACAATAGCCAAATACAAGTTGAAATATCTAGGGATATATCTGACAAAAGAACAAAAGATCTATACGAGAAAACTACAGAACACTATTACAAGAAACCAAGAGTGATCTCAACAAATGGAAGAATATTCCATGCTTGGAATTGGAAGACTCAATATAGTAAAGATGTCAGTTCTGCCCAAGGCACTATATAAGTTTAATGCCATCCCGATATAATTACCCTCATCTTTCTTCAAAGAAATGTAAAAACTGATTACCAACTTCTTATGGAGATGAAAGAAGCCCAGAATTGGCAGAGAATTCCTCAAGAAGAGGGATACAGTGGGAGGGCTTGCTTTACCTGACTTTAGCACATACTATCCAGCCACAGCTGTCAAAATTGCATGGTATTGGTACAAAGACAGATACTCAGACCAATGGAAAAGAACTGAAAATTCAGAAATAAAACCATTAGCCTACAGACAACTGATCTTTGATAAGGGCCCCCAAAATATCAAATGGGAAGCAGATGCCCTCTTTAACAAGTGGTGCTGCAAAAAAAATGGATATTTACATGCAGAAAAATGAAGCAAGGTCCTTATATCACTCCATGCACAAGAATAAATTCAAGGTGGATCACAGATCTTGAAGGTAAACCCCAAACTATTAGGGTCATCAATGAGGGAATTGGGACCAACTTGAGAACTTTGGCACAGAGAATACATAGGCTTTCAGAAATAGGGAAGGACACAAACACAGAGGAGGCAAAAATTGACAAATGGGATATACTGAAGATAACACACCTGTGTCCATCAAATGAATTCACCAAGAGAGTAATAAGAGAGTCCATGAACTGTGAAAACTTCTTTAGCAATGACACGTCAGACAGAGACCTTATAACTAAAATCTACAATACTCTGCTAGCTTTCAAAAAGAAAAAAAAACTAATTGCCCACTTGAGAGGTAGGCAAAGGACTTGAACAGAAGTTTCACAGGGGCAGAAATCCGAATGACCAACAAACATATCAGAAAATGTTCCCGATCTCTAGCCATAAGAGAAATGCAAATTAAAACAACAATGAGGTACCACCTGACACCCTCAAAGGTAGCCCAGTTCAATAATCAGAAAGCAACAAGTGTTGGAGGGTCTGTGGGAAGACAGGAACACTCATCCGCTGCTGGTGGGCCTGTAAGTATGTACAGCTACTATGGAAATCGATCTGGCGATATCTAAAACAGATGGAAATCGAGTTACTATACAACCCAGCAACCCCCCTTCTGGGCATATACCCAGAAGAGGCAAGACACAAACCAAAGCTTGACATCTGTGCTTCAATCTTCATTGCAGCACAGTTCACAATTGCAAGGAGTTGGAAGCCACCCAAATTTCCATCAACTGATGATTGGATTAAAAAACTGTGGTATATACATACTATGGAGTACTTTGCATTGCTAAAAAGCAGTAATGAACGTATGAAGCATATCAATGCATGGGAAGAACTGGAGGAAATCATGTTAAGCGAAGTAAGTCAGGCACAAAAGGACAAGTACAACATGAGTCCACTGAGGTAAGCGTTAACAAAGAAATGCAAAAGGGGCATAGAGAAAAAGCTACTGTATACAAACATTCTTTGGGTGAGGACCGTGTAGTATGGCAGGCACCAGATCAAATGCAGGGATGCACATGGTAGACAACTGGGGAGGATGTGGGGAAAGGAAAAAAAAGATTAAAATAAAGAAGAAATGGGTAGCAGTGGCATGGGGTGCTAACCCATCCAAGGGGAGGGTATTGTTTATATCTCCACAGGTTAAGAGGGACCAGACTTCAACCCAATGCTCCAAGGTGTGAAAGCAACATTCTGGCGTGGAGTAGGGAACCAGTGGAGAGGTCTGGGGGGCTGGCCCCAGTCTCAAATACTAAGTGGATGCCAGCCCCTCCCCCCAGAAGAATTTATTTCAAAGGACGGCATTGAATCTGCAGCTCCAGGAGAGCTGAATGGAGCACACAGGTTCTGATAAAGGGGGATGCAGAGAGAGTGGAGCATATCCTGGCCCACCAGGCCATGAGGATGATGACCAGTTAGAGCAGCCAGTCCACAGAGAGGACCACATGGCCAGCCCCACTATGAGACATGATGCCCCTCACTGACCCATGGTCCTACGGGGCACAGCACCGGAGACACAGTGTGGGAATTGCGACCTATCTGATCCTACCACACTGAAGCAAAGCACTGGGGGAGTGCAGCAGAACAACAAGGAAATGGAGTGAATGGTCCCCAGGGAATGCTGAAGGTGGACTTTGGGGCCAGGGCATGGTGCCGCAACAGACTGGACTGGAAAACACTCCTAAAGGCCAACAAATGATCCTTGAACTAACTACAAGCTTTTCTTTCTTGTTGTGTTTTGTTCTTTGTCAGTGGTTTGTTGTTGTTTTGTTGTATATTGTTGCTTGGTTTTGCTCTGTCTTGTTTTTGTGCATGTTGTTATCTCTGCAGGTCTGTCTAAATAAAATAAGCTGGATGAACAATGTGGAGGAGAAAACATCGGGACCAAAAATTCCAGGGGGACATGGAATACGGGGAGGTGGTGGGAAAAGAAGTGGTTAACAAACTCAGGGACACGGAAACAACAAGTGATCCAAATTGGTGGTGAGGTGGGTGTGGAGGCCAGGCAGGGCATGATCAAGGGTAATATAACCAAAAGAAATTGCTGAAACCTAGGTGGGGACTAAGCATGATAATGGGGCAGGAGGAAAGTCAAGGGAAATAGAGGAAAGAGCTGGAAGGCAAAGGGCATTTTTAGAGGTCTAGATAAAGACATATACAAATATATTTATATATGAGGATGGGGAAGTAGATCTATGTGCCTATATTTATAGGTATAGTATTAAGGTAGCAGAAGGACATTTGACCTCCAATCAAGTACTCCCTCAATGCAAGAATATGTTCTATTAAATTGGAATTCTATGATGCTCACCTTCCCAACACAACCGCTGAAGACAAAGCAGGTGAATAAGCAAATGTGGTGAAGAAAGCTGATGGTGCTGGTCTATCAAAAGATATATTGTCTAGGGTCTTAAAGGTAAACAAGCGGCCATCTAGTTCAGAACCAACAAAACCCATATGGAAGAACATACCAGCCTGTGTGATCACGAGGTGTCGAAGGGATCAGTTGTCAGGCACCAAAGAACAACAAATCATATCATTGTGTGCTCACCTTCATGATAAGATTGCTGAAGACAAATGGGTGCATAAGCAAATATGGTGAAGAAAGCTGTGGTGCCTGGTTATCAAAAGCTATAGTGTCTGTGGTCTTAAAGGATGGAAGGTAAACAAGTGGCCATCTAGCTCAGACACAACAAAGCCCACATGGAACAAGCACACCAGCCTATGCGATCACAAGGTGTCAAAGTGATCAGGTATAAGGCATCATCAGAACAAAAACAATTCTTACCATAGTGAATGAGGCAGGGAATACTGAGTGGAGACCAAAAGCCCATTTGTCGGCCACTGGAGATCCCCTTGCAGAGGGGTCTAGGGGAGGAGATGAGCCAGTTAAGGTGCAATGGATCAATGATGTAAAACACAACTTTCCTTAGTTCCTAAATTCTCTCCCCGCCCACCAGCCACCCCCCACTATCATGATCCAAATTCTACCTTGCACGTCTGGGTAGACCAGAGGATGTACACTGGTACAGATAGGAAGTGGAAACACAGGGAATCCAGGGCAGATGATCCTCCCTTCAGGACCAGTGGTGTCAGTGGAAATACTGGGAGGGTAGAGGGAGAGTGGGTTAGAAAGAGGGAACTGATTACAAGGTTCTCCATGTGACATCCTCCCTGTGAGTGAAGGGATATGTCGGACAGGGGAAAATATGACAAAATAATAATTTATAATTTATCAAGGGCTCATGAGGGAGTGGGGAGTGGGGAGGGAGGGGAAATATGAGGACCTGATGCCAGGGGCTTAAGTGGAGAGCAAATGTTCTGAGAATGATGAGGACAATGAGTGCACAGATGTGCTTTACACAATTGATGTATGTATGGATTGTGATAAGAGTTTTATGAGCCCCTAATAAACGATTAAAAAAAAGAAGAAAATGATGATGGGGGCATATGTGCAAATGTGTTTAACATACTGGAAGCATGTATGGATTGTGATAAGGGATGTAAGAGCCCCCAATAAAAGTATTTTCTTAAAGAATTTGAAATTCATTTATACTTTTTATCACTTTTGATCAGAATTCTGCTGTGGAAACTTTGATCAAAATATTCAGTAATGGTAGCTGGTTACCATTCAGTTATTCTGTTTTGTCTTGTTTTGTTTTGTTTTTGGGGAAAGAGCCCATTGTCTATGGTGGCAATAAGCCACACAAATGACATTCTAGAATCCATCTTCTTCCTCTGTTGTTCCAGTTCAATGGGGACCAATTGTCAAGTTGTTGGTGACTGCTTGCAAGTTCAAAAACCATGTACACTATGCAAAGAACAAGGAGGGAAAACAAGAATGCAAAACATATTTTTGGCCAATTAACTTGCAATTTCCATGAAACCATAAGACTTAACTCTCTAAAAAGTGGATGAAGGTAGACACCAGACAGTGCAAGATATGACAAAATAATAATAACTTATAAATTATCAAGGGTTAGTGAGGGAGTAGGGATTGGGGAGGGAGGGCAAAAATGAGGAGCTGATACCATGGGCTTAAGTAGAAAGCAAATGTTTTGAGAATGATGATGGCAACAAATGTATAAATGTGCTTGAAACAATGGATGTATGTATGGATTATGATAAGAGTTGTATGAGCCCTCAATAAAATGATTTTAAAAAAACCCTTAACCCTCTAAACAAGAAACAAATTACATTGTTTTGTTGTATATAAGCAACAGGTTAGCTATTTCTTTTTCTGTTCCCTCATTATAAATCTTCAAAATCTAGCACACAAATTTTGTCAATTCAAATTTATGTATGTATACAACTTTTTGAAAATAATAATTATCACTAATTCTATCCTTCATTAATGCTAATTATAAAAATTTTAATACCTCCCACCTTTCCTGCCTTCCTCCTACTGCTGGTAGTCACTAATAAATGTTGCACATTTTTTTGGTTTTATATGTGAGGTCATAAAATATTTGTCCTTTTGTAGCTCACTTATTTCCATCAGTGTAATGTATTCAAACCCTACCTACACTGCAGGATACATCAAGACATTTCTTCTCCTTTTGAGGAGCATTCTACTACAGATATGTGCTCCAGTTTCTGTATTCATTTAGCTGATACTCATGAGAATTCCGGGACTTTCTGCTTTTTGACTTTTAAAAGTATTGCTGCAATGAACATTGGTTTACAAGTCTCTCTTTGAGTCTCTCCTTTCAATTCTTGGGAGACTACATTCAGAAGTAAAATTGCTGGGCCATTTTTTAGTTTTTAATAAAGTATAGTTATTTATCCTTTTCAAAACAGAAATAAAAAATAGCTTAGCAGAAATTCTGCAATTGTAATATTAATAGCCTGCTTTTTATTGAAAAATTTTTATCTATAAATAACTAACTTCAGGCAACCTGCATCTAAAATTTATTCAGTTATTTGCTGGTTTTTTTCCCTTCTCTCTCTTCTGTAAATGTAACTTTTTTCCCACTTGTGGCTCCAGCCATAAAGATTGCTTGTCTTTGTCTTACTCACATAAACCCTTGAATGTGACAAGTGCTCAAGCAGCAATAGAGCTGTTAGGTTTACTTATTATGTTTTCTTTTCTCTTTGCTTTTATGATCACCTTTTCACACATTCGAGAAGGTAACAATGAATCTAATTACCTTAGACAATTGGAAGGCTCACTTCAAGGTCAGCAATTCGAATCCACCAGTTGTTCCAGGGGAGAAAGACGTGGCAGTTTACTCCCTTGTAGGTTCACAGGGCTGGAAACACTGGGGACAGTGCTGCAGGGTTTCTATGCGTCAGAATGGACTGTACTGCAGGGTTTTTGCGTTTGTTTTCTCTCTCCATACATTGGAGGTTGCGTGGATTCTGTATCACTTTATCTTGCTTTCAAGTACAGTCAGTTGAGCACAGCATGTATTTGTGTCCTCACTGACAGGCACTGAACTTAAGGAATCCTAAATTTGATTTAAGGGGCTGCTGAAAAGAAAGGGGGGAGGGGGGAAATCTTGCCTATTTTTTCCCTCTGAAGGGAGTATTATCTTTATTTTTCTGGTCAGGAAATTATTGGTATCTGATATGAAGTGGGGTCTCTGTCTCTAGCTTGGCTGCTGTTTTCTGTAAAAACATTCTTGGAAGCGAGCCCTAAGTGAATTGGAATGTGAGGGTTTCTCCTGACATGGTTTTGCTGCTATAGGGCTAGTCTGCGTTGTCCTTTGTGACCAGGGACCACTTCTTGGATGGTTTTAATTCATTCATTATATAAAGGAGCTTCAGAATTTTATGACCAAAAATTGGAATTAAAAAATAATGGATATTTTTTCAACAAACTTGTTGAAAAAGCACTGGTGTATAATCAAAGATAAATGACTTCTCCTTTATAGTCCAGGATATGGGTGGACAGCTAAATCCTATTTCCATCAGATTAAAACCTTAGTCTATGCAAATATGAACCAGCAGAGATATTGTGCATGAAAAAAAAGTTTCTATTTGGGATTACCTTCTGCCTCAATTTTTGGAAAGCTAAATACCTGCATACCTACTTCATCATCCAAGCGACATTATGAATGTGACAGACATGGTAAAGATATGCATTATATAGCAGGCTTACCATATTTTATTCAAAAACTTCAATTTTTGTTTAGAATGTCACATACCTCATGACTACTGGCCCTAACAGAGGTAGGGTAGGCTTCCTTCACCATAATTCCTCAGTCATAGACAGGCTACATGACATGCAAGAAAATTTGTAACCTCTAAGAGGTTCAAAATTCAAGAACCTTTTACTTCTACACTTTGCAGATGGTATGTCAGTGCAGATATTGCAAGAGGCGTTCAAGAATAACAGCATAGAAACTAACAACCGCTGCTTGCTTTGGAGGCTATGTTTCATTTACTGGAATCTGCTGAAATGTACCAAAGCTGTCAGTTTTGAGAGTGCAAGTACTTCCCATAGGCCTTTATTGTGCTCCTGGAGAATGTTTAAATTGGTATTCACGCAAAAAATCCCAAGATGTAATTGGAAATTCAGATACCACCACAGTCACCTTTTTTTATCTTGGGTTTAGGAACAAAATCTCCTCAAGTGATTATATGAAACAGTAAGTGCATGAAAAATATAAGAAATATAAAACAGGGAAGGCAACAAGTAAGTTTCTGAAAATACTCAGAAAGCAGGTTCTTTAAGATGACAAAACTTCAGTATAAGACAATGCTTCAATGAAATTGTCACATCACTATTGGTAAAACCCTGAAGGCCAGAAGTTAAAGAAGAGATAACTTTAATTTTATCTTTATCTTGTCCAGCTGTATTTGAGTGGAAAGAAAACAAAAGAACTAGATAGCAACACCATCATAATCAAGGGGCCTATAGAATTGTACTGGCCAAAACATGTCTTGCGTTTTCATTGACCTTTCAATGAATATTCAGCATGGAGTTTGCAGGAGAGTTAGCAAGTGATAATGTTAATATACATGCACACACACACAGATGTGTCAAAAATTTTTGAAAAATTTTCATGATCTTTTAATTACATTATATGTAACTTTTACATTTTAATGACATTATCGTTAAATAATACAATTCTAATATTGTTTCATAATATTTGGCTGTACTTTGGATTCATCCCCATATCTAAAAATTGATTCCGTGATAGTAATATTTTACCTCCATTTTGTCTGAATATAGATTTTAGCACTGGTCCATCCATCCTACCGATAAAATGTGGCACCATGAGCTTTCTAGTATGCATATCTTTCTGCTGAATTATTAGGACAATGCTGCAACCCTCAAGGAAACCACCATTTAGAAACCAAGGAAGAAAGGTGGGGTTTTTCATTACAGTACCGGAAACCCACAAGGGGATTTCTACCCTGTTCTATTGAGTAACTGTGACTTGGTGGAAGGGAGATGTGTGTGTGCACGTGTTTATCAAAATGAAATTATAATGTAAAAAATTAGTGGTTAAAGTTTTGGCTAATTCAGAATTCAGAGACTTCTCAAGAAAACTTTTACTCCTCACCTGAAACATCTAGCAATGGGTTGCAACCCACTTGATAGCAATGAAAATTCGAGACCCTCAGTTTGATGTGTTCCTGCTCCTCACTGCTGTGGCACCAACGCTGACTCATAGTGACCCTCTGTGGGTTTCTGAGCTGTCACTATTTATGGGAGTAGAAAGCCCAGCCTGTCTCCCAAGGAGCTAGTGGTTTTGAACTGCAGACCATGAGTATCTCAGTCCAACACGTAACCGCTACAGCACCCTGGCTCAATAGCAGTTTCCTCAATTTTGTTGGTCTGAAATTACAATCCCTTCCTGGAGAAACTTCCTGGAAGACTTCCCAGGATATCTCAAGTGACCCAAGTCTAAATGATGCAATCTCAAGAAATGTTCAATATTTATGATGTGAAAATGAGTTTTATAGTTACTGTGCTAATTGTCAAGTGCAAGTGAGATGTAAAAGTGGACTTTTGTGCTAATTCTCTGGGCTGGAGAATAAATGTCCTTCAATTCAAGTATGTCTTTCAATAGTCCCATCAGTAGTAACTGTAGGCCTACTACTCTTCATTTACCAATACACTAAATTAATCAAATATTTAAATATCAACCTGTCTTGCAAGGGGAAAATACATTTTTAAGAAGCAGTACAATATTAAAACTGAAAGTGACAAATACTTCTCCCTGAATATTGTAACATGTCTGTCCTTGATGTCATCGCGTCCTTGATGAGAAATTGATTCTCCTTCTGAGGGCTCAAAAGAAACATAAAGGAGTCATATTCAACTATAGTATTGCTTTTATTGTATCCTGGGGAGAAATTCTCTACTCTATTTTATTATGTTGTGTCAGACCATATTTTGACAAAATGTAAAGGACAGTAGTGATTATTATATATTTGACCATTGACCTACAAATACATAGTTAAACACCTGCACGGTCATTATTAGGTCTTATAATATATGAACTTAGAGGATACAAGAAAAAAAGGTGGTAGGAAGAAAAAAAACAAAGATTCATGCTTCTCTTTATATCTCAGATGATTTCATTCGATCATGGTTCCTGGAATGTTAATTGGTTAATCCATAGATTTCCTGAGGGAAGACTGCAACCAGATAATTCCTTTTCAAACTGATTTTAAATGTCATTGTGGACACAGCAGAATTTTGTGGATGATGACCACTGAATAAGTTCCAATGAATAGCAAGTAGGCTTGATAAAGGCTCTGTAGAAGGTTAGATTACAAGCTTATTTCTGGGTCAACCAGAGGAACAAATAGTTTTCCAGAGCAAGAAGCTGACCTGTGATGACCTAGAAACTTTTATTTTATGTTTTGAGTTTCTTTTTGTTGTTGTTTGTTTGTTTGTTTTCCGTTTGAAACCATCAGGACCCAATCCAAACATCATACCATGCCACAGCCCACTTTTATCAAGCAGTGTTGTACAATCCCTACCATAATCAGTTTCTAAACATTTTCTTCCTTCTTGTATTCTGTAATATCGCACATATCAAAAAAGCTAACCTTGACTGATATCAACTCCATATTACCCTACCTCCTCTACCATACCCCCAGGAACCCTTAATTTATTTTCTCTATAGGTTCATCCATCCTAGGCTTCATATAAAAAATAATAACATAGAAAATAGAGAATCAAGAAGGTTACCAACAATGACAAAAGACAACACAGTCAAACCACAATACGGATAAAAAGACAGATTTTTTTTTTGAATATCAAGAACAAAGCGTATCAAAAAGGAGGTCAGATGACAATGTTTTAATAATGTAAGTCAGATATGTCATTTTAATATACTGTAGTCATCCCTTCAGCACCCTCTGTCTGATCATTAGATTATTCTCAATCCTCAATTATGGTTAAAGGGGAATCATGGGAGGCTTATTCCCGGTGTAAACCCTGCAAGCGTATTTTGGACACCCATTGTCATTCAAAGTCTGCTGCACACCAGAATCTCCTAATGTAAGCTCTGATGCGGTTTCCTCCTTGAGATCTTGATTATATAATTTATAACCCACGGATCATGGCTGCTGGCATGCTGGCTCCATGTGCATTTATTTGACATCTCACTTCAGTGGCTGCTTGTTTGTAAACAAGCCTTTACAACTAGAGACACTATTCTTTCTGCTAGCCGGGCACAATCGAATTTCTTCCCCACAAGTTGCTATAGCACCCATGTCCTCTGGGTTTCCTTCATGAGGGCACGTTTTCGATTTATTTGTTCAGTTTCCTCACACAGGCAACAACGCTCACTGCTACGGAGTCGATTCCCGCTCGTGATGACCTGGCACAGGGCTCCAGAGACTGTGGCTCTTCAGAAGGCAGACAGGTTCATCTTTTTCTCTCAAAGGTACTTCTGGGCTGGAACCGCAGACCTTGCAGTTAGCAAGAATATTATGTTTTATGATAAACACACACTCAAATCAAAAACAAACTCAGTTAATTGAGTCTATTCTGCCTTATCGCAACCCTATAGGAAAGAAGAGAGCTACCCTTATAGGTTTCTAAGATGGTAAATATTTACAGGAGTAGAAAAACAAATCTCTCTGCACAGAGAAGCTGGTGGTTTTGAGTTGCTGACCTTGCAGTTACCGTCTTGAGGAGTAACCTCTTATGCTACCGGGTTCCTTCAACACACAATCGGGGCCATCAAACATTCATGGAAGCATTGATAGATACACACAAATGTGGGGATATATGTCACTTGTGAATTATGATTAGAAAGTTTCTGCTAATGGGTAACAATTTGATGATAACAGTTGGGGATAATTTGGACACCTGTCATTTCTGTTCCATTTCTGTGTGAAATTATAGAGTGTTTATCATAAAACAGAATATTCTACTGGTTAAAAGCATTAGACCTTGAATCACCTAGGCTCACATTTCTGTTTGAAAGTCACTGAGATTCATTGGTTTTTCACCAGATATACTTGTTTTAATGACCTATTATTGTCTAACCATCTCCAATGTATTACTTTAGATTAAGTGTCATCTATTTTCATTATTCTGTGCACTGAGTCGGACTCTGATGGATGGTCCTTTTCACGGCCATGCATTGAATATCTGTTGCGGGTTCCATATGATGATAGTTTAGGCAAAATTGTTCAAAATTGTTTGTTCTTACCTGGTATGGAACTCAGATTATTTATTTCTGGGCTTACCTTGTCCATGAGACCACCTGTGTTTCTCTTTCTTATAGAAGCCTTATGCATCATCTTTCCATGTAGTATCACCAAAAAACAATAATTAAAGGAAAAAGTGAAAGTTACCAGACTTAAACCAATGACACTGGATTTAGGTTGGGAAGGCTGGACAGTCTCAGTGCTCTTATTCTGGTATTATACTTATTAATGTAAAAAAAGCTATTTGATGTGACTTTTCCTATCAAATCTTTAAACAAAAGATTCTTTAAAGAAAATTTCAAAAGATCTTCAAATATTACAGTGTACTGAATTATTTATGGTTCCTCTAGTGATGTCTGTCTAACTCCCACCAAACAATGTTGTCTTGCATGGATTTGAGTCAGAGGAGGTGAAGAAAGATACATTGGATTCAGCTGAGAGTGCTTGCTGGCAGGATTCGTTGGGATGGCCATCCTACTGGGTGCAAAATTAGTCATGATGGAAGCAGGAGTGGAGATTTTATTACCATCAAAAGGCAGGGATGGAGCTCATCACTGGGACTTAGTGATAACTGCGCAGTGCATCTCCTTGATCCGGGAGATAGCGTTGACAGCGCAGAAATGGCAGAGGGGCAGCTGCAGCAGAACGAGGAGCCAAAGCATGAGCCAGAGCAGTAAGTATCCCAGTCCCCAGAGCAAGGAGAGCTGTGAGCTTTGGGTCAGAAGGCTGGCTTGTGGAGTGGGGGCCTCTGCACACTGAATTTAGGGATCTCCGTTTGCTAACCTAAGAAGGAGGAGCTGATTGCCTTCAGGTTAAGACTTGCAAAAGAATGCCATTTATTTGGGTGCCCTGAAAGCATTTTGTGACATATCCTGACTGAACAACTCTATGCTGAGCATCTCTACCTGAATCGAAGCCTGTTAGCTTCCACAACAAGCTGTATAATTGTGAGTATTGCCTGAGTCCAGCGTGGCCACTGCAAGGAATAGAAACCTAGACGATAAAATAGAAAACGTTGTGGGAGCCAGAGCAAGAAAAGTGGAGAGTCTTGTGTGACACTGAGCAAATATATTTTATATTCTATATTTAATCAAATTATTATGTTCTCCCATTCAAACAACTTTTTAATAGTCCTTCAAACAGCTGATTCCTGAGAAGATTTATTATAAAAGGTTTTCTTTGCACAATTAAGGCACTTGATTGCTTTATATTGTACGTGGGGGAGTCCAAAAGTTCATGAAATTGGAATTAAAATGGAATTTAAAGATAATGAAATTTTTCTATGAAGTTTTAAAATTTCCCTCATGGCCCTAAAGTTAAATAGGACTGTTCCACATGTGCATTTAAACAAAAGTTGGTAGAAAGTGGAAGGGGTATTTATAGTTTCCTCTTCCTGATTCCTTCTAAGGATGACTGATTTTTGTTACCATATTGACAAAGGAGGCTGTGCTCAGAGAAGACATGAGGATTCTGAGAAGTTTTCTCAAATATCTTCACCTTCACTCCAGCAATCAGTTCTATTTTGAACTATTGTGAAATGTTAAAATAAAACAAAATTGAATGTACCACAGATTTTAATACAGTGGCTTTCAATTTCCATAAATAGGATTAAAATATCTCCAAAAGGCCTAAGAGAATTGAACAAATGTGAAGGTACCATGTCATCATTTTTAACAGACTAGTTTAAAGGCAAGTCAGGAATCTTTTCTTTTTTCAAAGCCAAAGAGAGATACAACTTGGGACATGTTAAGCAAATCCAGAGAGACTTACATTGAGATAACTGTTAATATGAAAATGGCAATATGAAGGTATAAAATTCTGGGACATGCTGGAGTGAGTGTGAGGGAGTACAAGTAGCAGGAAGTATAAAGGTGAAATGCACATAAATTTTACTTTAAAATCCTACCTTGCAATGATCTCTCTTTTTCTGAAATGATGTGGTTCCACAGGAAAACACAAGGTTGTGGCTAAGATCTGGATCCACAATTTCCAGTGTGCAAGGAAAGGGTGTGTGTTTGCTATAGAGCTAGAGCTAGTTTAATGTCCAGTTTCAGGGCTTTGTGGCAAGGCTCCTGGGTTGAGATCAGATGACCAACTATGTGAAACAGATAAGAAACAACTACTTTGTTGCTCTTATCACCTATCTTGAAGGTAAATGAGATTTCTTGTTACTTTTTCTCAACAGGAAACCTTGAGAAATACTTAGGGTCATTAAGGAGAAAAATACAAGTACATATGCCCAGTCTATCCAGAAAAATCTCTAGTTATGGCCTCAAAACTGAAAGTTTAAACTTTACATATTTATGTAAAAAGCATTTTATTTTACTAAAATTGAGGGTGAGAAAGACTATTTTCACAGCTCAAAGCTGTTGTATAGACTGAGGGATCGTCATGCACTGTTACAGACACAAATAGAATGTTTCTCTAAAAGAACCCGAACCAGTGTCCTCGGATATCATCTATTTTATCCAGCCGTGTCCATTCTGCACTCCAGGTTAATTTATCCATGGTGTAGTGGGCAGTGTGGCATGGTGCAAGCAAGACTCGTCCAATCACCTACCGTACTCTTGGTACACTTTTCCCAAGACCGGACAGCGGTACTGACTGGTTTTAAACCTGTTTAGAGCTCTCGCTGTCACACTTTGAACCTGGAAGGGACAGGCTCGAAAGAAAGAAGCAAGAAATCATACAAGAAACGGTTTGTTAACCCAACACTTTCCAGAGCTCATTTCCTGCCTCTGATATGGTGAATTTAATCGGACTCCTTGAAGCTACAAATACATCTCATCTCTCCAGCAGCCATAATCTTCAAGGACACAGATAAATGTTTTTGCTGGTTTTTTTTTGTCTTTCTGAACTCTTTTCTCTTAGTGAATTCTGGCCATCATTCAGAACTAGAGACTCCTTCTGATCAACTGAAGGTTAAGTGTTAATCTGGGCACTCAATTTCTTAAGCATGTGTCAAGCAAATCCTATTGCGACTTTCTAACAAATAAACATAATCAAGTATTTTTTTCAGGGAAACATAGCAGGAACATTGTTTTTAATGAAATAAAAATCAGCATTTAAAAACATATATAAAATGTGGTTTCAGTACGGAATTCTTCATTCTAATTTGCAATTTGTGTTTAAACTTTATTTTGTTGCTATTGAGTGCCATTGAGTCCACCATTCCTCAGAGTGACATCATGTGACAAAGTAGAACTGCCCCATCCCAATTTGGGACCAGTAGGGGCTGTAACATTTACAGAAGCTGATGTCCAGAATTGTTCCGTGAAGTCACAGATGAGTTGGTTCAAAATCACCCACTTTTTGATTAGCAGCCAAGTGCTTAAACATTGTGACAATAAAAGTACCTCACCTTTGATCAGAATATGTTAAAAATAGTTTCTACAATTTTACTTGTCATTTAGAGAAACAAGGTTAAGAATATTTAGCTACACCTTTTCTTTCTTTTCTTTTTTTTATATAATTTGATTGGGGGATTGTACAACTCTCACCGCAATCCATACATCAAGTCAATCAGGCATGTTTGCACATACGTTGCCCTCATTCTTTTCTAGACATTTACTTTCTATTGAGCCCTTGGTATCAGCTCTCCCCCACCTCACCCTCTAGTTATGGCCTCAAAAATGCAAGTTTAAACTTTACATATTTATGTAAAAATTTTTATTTTGCCCCCTGATAGATTGCACATTGTTATTATTTTCAACACATCTATCATGTCATTTTATAGTTCAATTACATTAAGCAGTATTGTACAATTGCTACCATAATCACTTTCGAAACATCCTTTTCTCTCCTGGCTTCCTTGATGATGGCTCCCATTTACCCCCAATTCTTATTCTATTTTAACTTCAACTTTTTTGACTGTGAAATGTAAATATAGATTTGAGCTACCATTTAAAATATAGATAGAGAAAGTATTCCTGTGGTGATAATGCTCAGCACTTCTTAAGGTAAAAGAACTGAGAAAAATTGTCAAACCTTGACTGACAATATTGAAGGATTCAATGGCAATTGTTAAATGACCCAGGAAGAGTCAAAAGATAGAAGGAACACACAGAGTCACTGTACCAAAGTAAATAGTCTGTATTTGGCCTTTTAATAGGTGATATGTGTACAAGGATCAAAGGTGTTAAGCAAAGGAGAACAAGTGACACTGAAGGCCTTAGCAAAATCAAGGCTCCAGGAATTGAAGGAAAACCAAATGAAATGCTTTCATGCTGAGCAAGAAATTTTCACTAATCTATTCCAAGATATTTGGAAGAGAGTTACCTGGTCAATTGACTGGAAGACACCCATATTTTCAAACATTCTAAAGATAGCTGACTGAAAATAAATGTCAAACAAATCAACATTATATGCAAATAAATTATCCTAAATGCAATTTGTAAATGGTTTGCAACAGTACATTGACAGGGAACTGCCAGAAATTCAAACTGGATTCAGAAGAATATGTGGGATGCAGGTGTGATGGCTACATTTATGTCAGTTTGGACTTGTGTGAAGGTAGGATGGAGTCTAAACTACCTATCCCATCTGCCTGATGACACGCCCTTGGGGTGTGGTTTAATTTTGAGAGATACTGTGGATAGCTTCTATTTCTCTTGCCCCTTTCCTTACTGCATAACTGGATCCTATGTGTCACATCTGGGGCTGGTGGCCCATGTAGTCTACTGACCCTGGAAAGTATTGGAGTCCTGCTATGTTCCTGTGGATCTTAAATCCACTTGACTCTGTACTCATGGACCTATGAGACTCCATGTGTGTGAGTGTGAGTGTGTGTGTGTGTGGCCTGCTTTGGTTTCTCTAAAAAACTCAGTCTCACACTGAAGGACATCAGACAGATGAATCTTGGCTGCAAGCAGAGAATGACAGAAAGTTGTTTAATGGTGTTTTATAGACTGTGAGGATGATACCATTGCATAGAATAGACATTCCAGAATACGTTGTGCTCATGTGGAAACTGTACACAGACAAAGGAGCAGTCTTTCTACTGGAACAGAGAGATACTGCGTGGTTTAAAACAAAGAAAGGTACTTGTATATTTTTACCATATTTATTTTTTCTGTATGATGAGCAAATATTCAAGTAGCTGGATTATATGAAGAAGAAATGGCATTGGTTGGAAGAAGGCTCATTAGAAATCTATGACATACCTATACAGATAACAAACCTTGCTTACTGAAAATTAAAATGAAGAGGACTTCAAGCATTTGCTCATGAATATCAAAGACTTCTGTATAAACTGCAACTAAAAAAATCCTCACTCTGGTCCAATAGACAACATCATGAAAAATGGATAAATGGTTAACATTTTTAGGGATTTCATTAGGTCGGTCCATAATCAATTTTCATGAAAGCCGCAGTTAAGAAATCAATGGATGTATCACATTGGGCAAATCTGCAACACTATAAAGCATTAAAGCAAAGATGTCAATATAAAGATTAAGGTGTGTTTGATCTGCTCTATGGGATTTTCAATCACTTCATGTGTATGTGAAAGATAAGAAATGAACAAGGAAGGCAGAGGGAGAACTGATGTATATGAACTGTAATTTTGGCAAAGAATATTGAAAACACCATGATTTCCTGAAGAACAAACACACCTGTCTTGGATGAAGTACAACCAGAATGCTGTACAGGCTGGAAAGACTGCATGTCATGTGCTTTGAAAATGCGGTTAGGAGGAAGCAGTCTCCTTCTTTGGTCAGTGAAAATGAGGATGATGATGTATATTTCCCTGGATTGGGTTTGGCTCCTGTCATCATTGCTGGAACTCACCCCAGGGATGTATTTATTATATAGTAGATTTTCCTCTATTCCCCACTTTTGGGTTGTTTTTTTTTTTTTTGCTTTTTTATTTTTAAGCTTACCTCAGGAGACTCATGTTGTACTTGTCCTTTTGTGATTGGCTTATTTTGCTTAGCATGATATGGCAGCCAACTAAATAGAAGGGGGAAAGAAAGAAAAAAAATGTGCATGATACAATGGGTGTATACATTGTTATAAGAGCTGTAAGAGCCCCTAATAAAATGATTTATTAAAAAAAGATATGGGGGAGGGGAGCAGGGCATTAACCCACCCAAGCGGAGATACTGTTTATATCTCCAAACCAGAGAAAGAGAGCAACCAGACCTCAACCCGATGCACCAAGACAAGAATACAACAAACTGGCATGTACCAGGGAACCAATAGAGAGGTCTGTGGGCCGACCCCAATCACGACTATATGGACCCTACCCCCAGAAGAATATAGTTCAGATGGCAGCACTGGGGCTACAGTTTGGGGAGAGGGGCACATCTGATTAGCGCACACGGAATAAATGAAAAGGGATGGAGAGGGAGGGGAGGACATCCTGGTTCACCAAGCTCCGAGGACAATATTCCTGCACAGAGAACACAGCACAAGACACCCTCGCTAAACCATAGCATTGTTGGGGACAATACTGGAATCACAGTGTGGGAATTGTGCACAATCTGACCCCATCACACTGGAGCGAAACACTAAGAACATGCAACAGAGTAGCAAGGGGAGCAAAATGATGAAATACCTGGGAAATACCAAAAATAGACTTTGGAGACAGAGTGTGGCACCCCATCAGACTCAAGTGAAAAACACTCATAAAGGTCAACAAAAAGACTATTTATAGGCTTTTCTATTTTTGACAGCAGCTTTCCTTTTGTTGTTGTTATTGTTTTGTTGGCTTTTAATGGGGTTTGTGCTTATTGATGTGTCTCCGTGTTTTTCTAGCTAAGATAGGTGTGATAAGTAATTTGGAGACGAAAATAATGGGACCAATGGTTCTTGGGGGGTATGGAATAAAAGGAGGTGAGAGAAAGGACAGGGGCTGGGGAAACCAACTCAGAGACAAGGAAACAACAAGTGAACTATAATCAATCAAGGACAATGTAGAAGCGAGGAAATACTGAAATCCAAATGAAGACTGAGCATGATAGTGGGACAAGAGGAAGGTCAAAGGAAATAGAGGAAAGAGCTAGGAGGCAAAGGGAATTTCTAGCAGTCTAAATAAAGGAATGTATATATGTAAATATATTTATATATGAGAATGGAGAAATAGATTTATGTGCATATATTTATAGGTTTTGTATTAAGGTAGCAGATGGACATTGGGCCTCCAATCAAGTATACCCTCAATGCAAGAATACTTTGTTCTATTAAACTGGCATTCTATGGTGCTTACCTTCCCGACAAAATTGCTTAAGACATAGCAAGTGAATAAGCAAATGTGGTGAAGAAAGCTGATGGTGCCTGGCTATCAAAAGATATAGTGCCTGGAGTCATAAAGGCTTGAAGGTAAACAAGCAGCCATCTAGCTGGAAAGCAACAAATTCCACAAGGAAGAAGCACACCAGCCTGCAGGATCATGAGGTGCAGAAGGTATCAGTTATCAGGCATCAAAGAATAAAAAATCATATCATTGTGTGCTCACCTCCTTGATAACGACCACTGAAGACAAATGTGTGCATAAGCAAATGTGGTGAAGAAAGCTGATGGTGCCTGGTTATCAAAAGATATAGAGTCTGGGGTCTTAAAGGGTGGAAGGTAAACAAGCGGCCGTCTAGCTCAGACACAACAAAGCCCACATGGAAGAAACACACCTGCCTGTGCGATCACAAGGTATCGAAGGGATCAGGTATCAGGCATCATCAGAACAAAAAATCATATCATTGTGAATGGGTGGGTGGGTGGGGGGGAAATGCAGAGTGGAGACACAAAGTCCATTTGTAGGCCACTGGACATTTCAGGTCATAGTATCTGTTGAAAGTTGTCTTCTCTGTGTTAAAATACCACAATTTGAAGTAAACAACATCCCCCTACACTTCAGTGATAAGTTTGTCATTAATCACCAGTTGAATTTCTCCATTGAGTCATCATTGTTTCTTCTCCTTATAACTACTTCATAATTTCTAAGGAGACAACTAAAAGCCAAAGCATAACAGTGTTTAATTATTGTATCTTCTTGGAAAATTGCTTCCTATATTTTATGTAATATTGTTACCTAGCTTAGCCTAGGGACTGGGATGTCCAGTGACGCATGCCCAGGAAAGCCAGCATAGGACAAAGCTGGATTTTCCCGCCGGTGGGCACAGATGAGCGTTAAACCTGGATCAGCCCACCTGGGCCAGGTGATTGCAATTCAGCCAATGGGATCAACCTGGGGTCATTCACCATGCCTTCCCCGGGAATCCTTGAAAAGGCAGGTACCAAGAGGGAGAGGGGGTCTTTTTTCGGAGGAAAACTAGGGAGAGAGATCTTTGCGTGATCCTGAGCCGTCTCTGCCAGGCCGCATGGTCAAAGGAATCCTATGGGTGCTGCGTAAAACCTGAAGCTTCTTTTAACTCTCATTAAATTCACTTGGATCACGAGCCCCGCTTTGGTGTGAAATCTTCCTCGTGCAGAGCCAAGGACCGAGGTTGGACTCTAGCCCGGAGAGAGAGAGACCTTACAATATTTTACTTCATTGCTATCAATACTTTTGCCTGTAGTTTTGGTTTTGCCTTATATCAGATTTTATTAATTTATTATTGATTAATTGATAGATCAATTGATGTGCTTGAATGTCCACTGTGCTTTTTTGAAACTTTTTATTTGCTTGTGTTGTAATAGCAACCGTTAGTCAGATTTTATTTTTGCCCAAGTTGAGAATTTTTTCTCAGCTATTGGATTAGGTGTTTACATGTTTAATGATTTCTGACATCTTTAAAATTTCTGCCATATTCTTGTAAAAGGGTGTCTCTTTAACTTGATTTTTGTTAGTTTCCTTCATTTCTGAATTCTTTATATCCTTTCTATTTTCTACCTTTCTCATTATGAACTGTACAATATGCGCTCTTCTTTAGTTTTTCGGTTTTCAAATCGTACTTGCATAATTACATACTTTCATAATAGTGTAAAAATAACTCACTGCTTAGTCATTATCACAGACACAATCTACATATCAGTAAGACTTAATTGTCAGGAAAACACTTCTTTGATACCCACTCTCATTTGACCTTTTGGACTGGGACTTTGACTTTAACTTAAAGTAGTCCCTTTACACGAGTGGTTTCATTTTAATTCTGAAGCCTTGTGTTAGGTGTCTTTATTTACCTTCTCTCCTTTTCTTCCCTTTCTCTATGGTTTCCTTCCTCCCCATCTCCTCCTTGGATTACAGTTTTGACATGCTCTCCAGTAAGTCTTAGTTCCGTAGGAGATCTTAGAAACTTTCTTTTGTTCGCTTATTTTTGAATAGTGCCCTTAGAGACCATCAAAGACTAATATTACTGGTAGCTTGACTTAGTTCTGTTTACTGGAAAATATCTTTAACATTCAGAACCCCCTCATTCAACCAAGCTCACTGCCAGGGAGTCAATGCTAACTTCTTAGTGACCATCTGCGGGTTTTGAAGCATGTAACTATGAATGGCACTAGAAAGCCCAGTCTTTCTCCTGCGGAGCGGCTGGTGGTTTCCATCTGCCGTCGATGAGATCACAAGCCCACTGTAACCACTAGACCACTAGTGCTCCCCATGAATGCCTAGCTATAGTGAAAAGTATAGACTTGTTTTAGAATAAGAATACTATTCACTTCACTTCCTGAATTTTGCCAGTGACCAGGCTTGTGAGGATTGCCCTATAAAGAACTTTTAACTGTTACGTGACAGAAACCCAAACCCAGCGGCCATGGTTTCACTCCAGATTTTGAGGCCACTGAGTAAATGATTTTAGCTCAGACATCTCTTCTCAGTTTATTGCTTTGTTAACATGTACTAGTGTCATTTTCATTTTTTATAAAATTATTATTATACTCCTTGAAGGTTTCACTGTTCTCTTAGATACTTTATATCTTGACCCTTGATTTGTTGTCATCATTTGCTAAGCAATACAGCTGTGGTCCCAACATTAATTAATTTCCAAGAAATACATATTTTTGTTTGAGGGAACAGAAAGGATTGGTTGATTCTGGCCTTTTAGAAAATGACAGTACGTTGATCCATATTAGTAAAAGAAATGATCTATCCTCCTGTTTAATTAAAATTTATTTTATTAGCAAGTTCCCTGTTTTCTGAATGAAGAGTATAATGCCTCAACTATTTTTAAAGTACCTTTTTTACATAAAAGAATGATCATTTTACACATTTTTTCTTCCAAGATGTTTGAACTGAAATTTGCTAGCAGCAAGTATTTGATGACAAATAATACTGAACAATTAACTTTTTTTCTTATCTTCTAGACTGCATCATTGTCAAAAAGAATCTTTTGCTTTGGCTCTTTTGCCTTTATTTTACTGTAGCAAAGTGGTCCTATTAATTTTCCGTTTTGCTTTGACTTCTGAGAGTTTGGGTCTTATTTCACATATGTGTTAATTGTTTAACATTTACATGAGGCTTTCTTGGGTCATGGTACTAAACCATTGCTTGTAAAATGCAGGTTGCTTAGGAAAGTTAATGAAAAACAGTGTTAGTATCCAGGATCCTGTGTGAAAATTTGTTGGCTATATTAACTAAATCAAACATAATTGAGAACATGATCCTACTAGAATCAGACACGAGAGGGGTAATTTAATTAAGAATTGGAACAAAATGTGAAGTGTGCTTTTAAAAAAAATCATATTTTGGGGGACTCATATAACTCTTATCACACACCATACAGCCATCCATTGTGTCAAGCACATTTTTATCATCATTCTCAAAACATTTGCTTTCTACTTGAGCCCCTGGGATCAGCTCCTCATTTTCCCCCTCCCTCTCCACTCCCCGTCCCTCATGAGCCCTTGATAATTTATAAGTTATTATTATTTTGTCATGTCTTATATTGTCCGACTTCTCCCACTTTTCTGTTGTCTGTCACCCAGGAAGGGGGTTATGTGGAGATCCTTGTAATTGGTTACCCCTCTCAACTACACCTACCCGCCACCTCCCTGGTATCACCACTCTTAGCACTGGTCCTGAAGGGTTCATCTGTCCTGGATTTCCTGTTTCCAGTTCCTATTTGTACCAGTGTACATCCTATGGTCTAGCCGGATTTTTTAAGGTAGAATTGGGATCATGATAGTGGGGTGGGGGGGAAGCATTTAAGAACTAAAGGAAAGTTGTATGTTTCATCATTGCTACACTGCACCCTGACTGACTTTTTTCCTCCCTGCAACCCTTCCGTAAGGGGATACCAATTGTCTGCAGATGGACTTTGGGTCCCCATTCCCACTGCTCCTCATTCTCAATGATAATATTTTTTGTTCCTTGATGCCTGTTATCTGATCTCTTCGACATCTCATGATCACACAAGCTGGTGTGCTTATTCCATGTGGGCTTTGTTTCTTCTGAACTGGATGGCCACTTGCTTACATTCAAGCTTTTAAGACCCCAGATGCTATATCTTTTGATAGCCAGACCCCATCAGCTTTCTTCACCACATATGCTTAGGCACCTGCTTTGTCTTCAGTGATCATTCCATGAAGGTGAGCATCTTGGAATGCCAGTTTAATAAAGCAAAGTGTTCTTGCGTTGAGGAATTAATTGTGTGGAGGCCCAATGTCCATCTGCAATCTTAATACTAAATCTACAAATATATGCACATAGATTTATTTCCCCATCATCATATATAAATATATTTACATATGTATATACCTGTATTTAGACATCTCTAAATGTCCTTTGCCTCTGTGTTAGTCTGGGTACATTAGAGAAACAAATCCACGGACACTCATGTATAAGCGAGAGTTTTATATAAAGGGTAAGTGCACATCAAGAAAATATCCCAACCCAGTGCTGCCCAAGCCCACGAGGCCAACATTAACCCATATATCCAACATCAATTCACAAAGTCCTCCTCCATCTCACAAAACACACACTATGATGCCCACTGCAGGAGAAAAGCTGAATCCGTGACCGTGTACGCATCTCAGGACTGGCACGAGTCTCCACACGGCTGCTCCAGCACCCAGGGCTGCATCGGGGTAGGTCCATGTGGCTTCTCCTCAGGGATGTCTTGCAGGAAGTGAGCCTTGCCAGCTGAAGCAGAGAACTAGCTAAGGCAGCTGCAGCCGGGTTTGACCATCAGAAAGCAAGAGACCCTAGAACTAGAAAAGTGAGGTTCACTGAGCCATTTATCCCTCTGCCCTTCAATTAACCCACATGTGTTTATCAGCCAGGTTGGCACAATAAACTCCCTAAGCCTCCTAGTTCTTTCCTCTATTTCTTTTTACTTTCCTCTTTTCATGCTTGGCTTTCATTTGAGTTTCAGTAATTCCTCTTGGTTACTCTGCCCTTGATCAAGCCCTGCCAGGTCTCTTACATACTCCTCGCCACTGATTTTGGATCATTTATTG
Source organism: Tenrec ecaudatus (assembly GCF_050624435.1). NCBI lineage: Eukaryota > Metazoa > Chordata > Mammalia > Afrosoricida > Tenrecidae > Tenrec > Tenrec ecaudatus. Next base: position 65,706,714 of record NC_134545.1, read on the forward strand.
TTTACTTGTACCTGGGTTTGTTAACACCACTTCCTTTCCCACACTTTCTCCTCTCCCTTGTCCCCCTGGAACTGTTGGTCCCTTTGTTTTTCTCCTCCAGATTGTTTATCCAGCCTACATTATCTAGAGAGAACTGCAGAGATAATAATATGCACAAAAACAGGACAGAGCAAAACAAAGCAACAAAATAAAACAATAACAAAAAACCCAATGGAAAAAAAATAGAAAAGCCCGTAACTAGTTCAAGGTCTGTTTCTTGACCTTTAGGAATGTTTTCTAGATGAGTCTGATAGGGGTGGCATCCTCTGGCCCCAAAGTCTCTTTTTGGTACTCCCTTGGAATGTCCTTGCTCTGCTCCCTTTGTTGTTCTGTTGCTTTCCCTTCGTGTTTTGCCTTGGTGTGATGGGATCAGATCAGGTTGCAATGCCCACACTGTGTCTCCAGGGTTGTCCCCTGTAGGGCTTTAGGTCAGTGAGGGGTGTCATGTTTCATAGGGGGGCTAGCCATATGGTCCTCTCTGTGCATTGGCTGCTCTGAGCAGATATGGTCATCAAGGCTTGGTGGAACAGTATGTGCTCCACTCTCCCCCCACCCTTCATTTGCTCCTGTGTGCTCTGATCGCACATGTCCCTCTCCATGAGATGTAGCTTCAGTGCTGTCTTCTGACGTAAATTCTTTGGGAGGGAGGGGCAGCTGTCCATGTAGTTTGACTTGGGGCCACCCCTCAGACCTCTCCACTGGTTCCCTGCTTCATGCCTGTATGTTGCATTTGCATCTTGGAGGACCGGGTTGATGACTGGTCCCTCTTTCCTGTGGATTTGCTTTCCATTTAGAGCACAGTCATAGGAGCAAGGAATATCTTGGGAAGTTGGTGAGTGCTGAGGGAAATGCTGAAAAAGGAACCGAAAAACACTCAGGACCACCAAAAGGCAGATTATATATTTCAGAGGTTTAATGTCTAATCTGATCATTTCATTTTATATAATATCTTATATAAGATATTATTTGTGACCATTGTATAAAATGAAAATCCTGATTTGAACAAGATTTGAATTTTTCCGTGTGGTCATTAAGTAATTCCGTGTCAACTTGCAGATATGTAAATGTGTAGGCGTGGAATTGTTAAGTTGTTCAGTTCACAGTCTGATGGTACCGCTTTGGGGTTGAAGCCATCATGTAAGGAGAGCCCAGGGAACCTCCCTCTCTCTCTGCTTCCTTGACCTTCCTGCTTGCTGGTCACTCTGAGAGCTGCTGGAGCCCAGCCATGTTTTCACTGACTGTGCGGGCACTGGCCTATGATCGTCCTACACTCTGCATCATTGCCTGTGGCTGTGTGAGTCTGAAGAGTGACTTATGAACTAGAATTGGGATTATGAACTTGACTTGGACTGGGCTGGGATGTTTTCTTGATATATAAATACTTCTTGGCATAAAGATCTTTCTTAAACTTCTAAGAATGCCATTGGTTTGTTTTTCTCATCAACCTGGTCTAAGACACTCAGTGTAGCATTTCCAATAGCACACGAGCTTATGTTAGCATTTGTTAGGTATAAGTTTTTCACATAAATAACATACACTGTGCACATACCTCATAAAATAGGAATTCAGAACAGAACAGTTAGTAAATATTGGGTTCAGAGTTGAATCTTAGTTTTGTGAACATGAGTAATTGTCTTATCTTAATCTGCCCTTTTTATAAGAAGTCTCTCCCCACATTGACTCTGGCACCCTCTTTGCTTTTTACTTTACTTCCCTTCCTGTTAGCGTCCCATTTTATAAGAAAAACACGTTAAAAATCCTTTTTACAAGAAAGAGTACAATTCAGAAAATCAGATAATTGAAGGAAATCAGAGATCAGTACAATATGGCTTCTTGCATGGATGCAAACATTTCTATGAACTCATACTATGAAAGTTATACAAGAAAGGACAAGAGTACAATTTTAAATCTGATAACAAGGTAGGTTTTACATAAAATAATTTTGTGTGTATATCTTTAAAGTCAACAGCATTGTCTTACCAAGGGAAGAGTTTGGAAAGAACATTGTAGTAAAAATTGGAGGTATATGTGTACAGGTTGTGTTTTCAATCTTTGCTTTAAAAAGCTAGCTGTCTTATAAAAAGCTTTATTCCACTCTAACTTTGGACAAGTGCCTTTTAAAATGAAACATCCACACAAAGAATTTAGAATTCTTAATTGCTATCTTGCAATTGATATGCCAATAACACTAAATGAGTTTTTCCAGTGTCAAGAGGCACTTAAGAGCTGTCTGACAGAGCTCTCAATATCTTAAGTTGTGTAGTTCAACCCCATTGACCCACTGCTCCTTCCCTGGGAAGATAAATGCTTGACTTATGTGGTACCGAGCGGTTCAGAGCTGGCTTTCTGACTGAGGGATTCAGTGACATTCTCTAGACAAATCCAGTAATAAAATGTTGTGTGTACTTAGTTGTGATGATTTTAACTTGAAAGAGGTGAATTAAATGGTGTGGATGGCATAATTTTCTATCCAAATTTCAACTCATGTTTTATTATCTCTGAAATTATAAAAGATAGTTGTGATGAAAATGGTCACATGTAAAGATCCATGTGAAACATATTTGCACTTTATTAGTTCTTCATATAACTAAAATCGGTTACCAAATATATTAAAAATAAAAGCCATTTGTTCTATAACTCTTAAAAAATCAATTATTATTTTAGGGCAAAATCTTGCATATTAAATAATTAAAATTTTATATATCCTTATAATTGTCCCGTTTGAAATAAAACAGCATTTACTTTATAGAAGTAAATTGTAAGCACTGTAATAAAATTTATTCACACAGAATTTGGAAAATGTGCCATTAGAAATGTCCATTTAGGCACAAAAGGCTTCAATAAAATTGTTCTTAGGAATATTTTGGTTTTACTAACTGTAGTTTAAATTGTTTGTAGTAATAAATATTTTTTGGTTCTTTAGCAATAAGGAAGTTTATTATTAATGATTGAATACAGAGCCTATAAAGAGAATCTTATGTGTTCACTAAGTTCATTTTAATATGTATGAGTATATGTACAACACTACAATTAACAGGCAGCTTCCTCTGTTTCAACTTCTTATCCATTTGAAACCTACCAAGGATTGGCTGATGTGTCTTTATTTCTTCATCATCTTAATTCTATATTCGGACTATTTCTTCTCTCATGCAATTTGAAACCTTTACCCATAGTGGTTCTTTGATTGTCCCAAGGCTCATAATATGAATTCCAAAATTCATCAGAGTTGACCCCCAAGACTAAACCATAGCATCTATATGACTTGGCCACCTCTTTTCAGAACTTAACATTTCTTTTGTCCAATACACTCAGTAATGAGCCAGCTCCCACCTTCTCTTTGGTTAACTTGTTCACTCTTAATTTCTATGGTGATCTCTGATTCTTCTACTATATTCCCTCAGATATCTACCTCTTTTGAAAACTGGAAGCAGACTTTTCAGGTAAATATGACCTAAAAATGTTTCCAGGAACTATTGCTTGAAAACCCCTGAATCTGACATTTGTCAACAAACGTTTTAGGATTGTACTGAGAGTCACTTTGTAGATGATTTGGTTCTCTCCATTTGTTCCTAAGCCAATAATAGCAATATATTAAAATATTACTTTATCTAGTTCTCATTTTTAAAACAATGTGTTGAGCACTAAAATGGTCCTATGTACAAGAGCCAAATATTATTTTGTATTTCTAATGCATGCTTTACATAGGGTCTTTTACTCTGACTTTTAGTGCAGCTACTCAAGATATATTAATGACATCTACACTAAACATTTAGATAGACTGTCTTGATAGTGTGCCCTACATAATTACTGTAAGGGTTCTCTTGTGCATGGAGAAACCAATGCACAGGCATCGAGTTGCGCAATATAGAGTCCCAGGTATTTGAGGACTAAAGCATGCTATTGAAACTTGCTCACTACTAGTTTTTCAAGCTGCGAATGAGGAAAGCCCTAACTGACCAGCTGAAAACAAAGAAGTAAGCCAATATCAATACACTTAGTGCATGTCTTGATATATATCTGATATTGAGTTTCCTCTGACATTTTGGCCTTTTGTTCTTTTTCTTGGCCTCTTGACAAAATCTGAAACAAAAAATGAATGGAATAAAATACAGAGGGAGACTACCATAAAGATGATTGATATGTTTTCTTTTCTTAGGGATCATCAAGGTGTCTGCCTAGGAACACTAGCCACATGTGGTGACGGTGTCCCACCCAAATCTCTTTATCTGGCACACCAACACCCGTCATCGATGTATCTTAGTCTATCCTCCTCGTTGGAGGATAGACCTTCACTGACAGGACTCACTTTACAAATGGATAATCCTACATTTTCTATCATTTTCCTTCTCCTCATGGCATAAAGCCAAAGTTGTGCTTGTATGATATTTCTCAGCCTTATTGCCTCTGAACAGGACATAGTTCATGCTTCACACCTCTTCCTGTGAGGTTAGAAGATCTCCTAAAACAACAGTTTTCCTTAGCTTCCTTCCCTTCCCTAATCTATAAGCCCACTTAGATAAAATATATTACTTTTTAAACAAACAAACAAAAAATGTTCTACTTTCTCTGGAGAAACTGCAGATCTGGTGAAATCCCCCATGTTGATGAATAAGTGAGTGCTTAGTTACAAATTGGAAGAATTTGTGGGAAATGTTTTATATTTTTTATAATAGTCTTGACTGTCCTCTAGCCTCCATCATCTATAAGGAATACTGAAATTTCATAAGGTTAATTGACCTACCTCTACATTTTAGTTCATTTTGTGTTTATTCATTTAACCTACCCTAAATTCCTTAATGAATATCATTGATATCCCATAAAAGCAAAATCTGTTGAAGATAATTCAAATAGAGCTGCAGAGATACATCTATAGGGAACTGCCCAAAATTCAGCCTGGATCCAGAAGATGTGCAATGAGAGATACTGTTGATGGCAGATGGCTCTTTGCCCAAAGCAGAGACTACTAGAAAGAAGTTTACTGGCATTTTATTGACTATGCAAAAGTATCCAACTGTATGAATCATAACAAGATATGGGTAGCCTTGCAAATTACGCAGTCCGTACATAAATCAAAAGGAAGGTATTGGAATATAGCAAGGGAATACTGGATGGGATAAAATCAGGAAAGGTATGCATCACAGTTCTGTCCTGCCACCACACTCATTGAATCTGTACACCGGCGCAATAAGCTGAGGAGGAAGAGTGCGGCATCGGGATGAGAAGAAGAATTATTAATCATCTACCATATGCATATAACCAAAACTTGGTTGTTGAAGCATTTCTGAGTGAAATCACATATGGTTTTCTTAATTATAAATTGCAGCTCAATGTAAAGAAAAGAAAATCCTCAAAAATAGGCCAATTGGCAATGTGAAGAACAGAGAAAAAGGCTGAAGTTATGAAATCGTTCAGTTTACTTGTTTCTACAATCAGCATTCACGGAAGCAGCAGTCAAGGAATCAGATGATGTATTGGGCTGTTCGTGTTTCCAGCTGCCAATGTGAAGACTAACGTGTCCTGACGTACCATGGTAAGTCACCCCAGAGGCATGTGAAAGTTGGACAACAAGAAAGAAAGAGTACGGTGGTATTGCTGTCTTTGAATTCTGGTGCTGGGAAAGAACACTGAAAACACTGTGGACGGCTGGAAGAACAGAGTAGTGTGTCTTGAGAATACAGCTAGAACACTCCTTGAATGGCTAGACTTCGTCTTCCATGTTTGGCTATGCGATCAGGACGGGTCAGTCCTTAGAGAAGGTCATCGTGCTTAGTGAAAAGGAGGATCGGTGAAAAGGGGAAAGCCCTCCAGGAGATGGATCGGCACAATGGCTACAGCAATGAACTTCACAATAATAATTGTGAGGGTAGTGGGAACCAGGTGCTGTTCAGTTTGGTACTGTTGTACATAGGCTCTCTCCGGGTCAGGACTGATTGAATGACTTAAAAGAATCAAATGCCTTGGGAGATCAGTCTCCGATGGAGAGCAAGCCTAACACCCTACATTCTCATTCTTTGCTGTATCGACTCTGTGTTTTGGCTGTGACTTCTATGTGCTTATTTTTCACCTTAAAAATAGATAATAGTGAATGGTGATGTACATGTTTTTATCTAATTTAAAAATTCCAAGCAACTGTATACAGGACTGCTGACTAATATTTACCAGGCACTAGCAGAAACTTCTATGGAAAACAATTAAGGGGGACTTTAATAAGTAATTACAGTCATAAAACCTACTTTTTTTCTCTAGCTAAACTGACTAATAAATCAATGATGAAATGCAAAGACCAGCATGTAAGCTTTTGTCCACATGAGACATTGACAGTCTTATTTGTCTCTATTGGTAAAAACTGACAAGGCAGAAGACAATTTGACTTTAGTATGTGACATTAACTTGGAAAACACAATGACATTCTATCACCCGTACCTGTTTATAATAGTGGGTGAAAAATGGACTGTCATTCGTGATGTGTGGGTCATCATCATGATGCTATACAATGGTTATGTGAATGCAATGTACTTATCAGTGACTCCAGGGAAATACAATTTAACTGCTTCACTGTTATTAATTAAAATAGGGATAGATTGGAAGTTATTTTCTAGCAGTTTGCATATTATATATTAACATAGGTCTATGATTTCTGGGGAAAATGCCTATTATTGTTTTTTTACACCATTCCCATCTAATGTCTATATTTTAAAAACTTATTTGTATTAATTAGGTGGGGGTTATAGACATATCGTTAGTTTAACATCCAACAATTTAAATAAATTTTGTTTCATCTCATTCATTGCAATTCTTTCAGTGGAACATCACTTATCTACACTTATTTCCTCCGTTTCCTATTCTCATTCCTCCTCACTTCCTTCTTCTCTGAAATTTGCTCTTGAGTTGATCATTTATTTTAAAAGGTTGATTACTCTAGCAAGGTGAGTTCAATTTCAAACAGGAAGGATGACTAAGGGCCTTAGCCTTCAGGTTTCAACCAATCTCTACCCAACCTGGTTAATTTTATGATTTAGATTTCTATTCCATATTTTTCTCCCAGTCTATTTAGGACCTTCTAATGTGATCTTTTTCAGGGAATTACCATAATTTTTATTTTGGATTGAAGGCATGTCTATTTGTGTCCCAAGTTAATGCTTTGTTTGGATGAAATATGTGTAGGCATCTTGAGTATTTTATCAATTGAATTGTAAATTATCTAAGGTATTAAAATTAACTTTGTGATAATTAGAAACATAAATCTGTGGTACTAATATTAATATAAAGGTGTTACACATTTTCTAGGGGAGTGAAATTACTTCAGTTTGTAAATGAAGAAAGTGAGTTTTAGCAAACTTCAATGCATTACATAAACAAGTTCGAATAAATAGTAAACTTGGGGCAGTGATATTGAAGTTAATGTGTATTTCTTCAAATACTAATATAAAGATTGCATTATTGAATTTCATTTTATCAGACAGCAGTTTAAGAATCTAGAATGTATTAAATGTTTTTTAAATTAATCTATTCCCTCATTATTATAAAGCATAATTGAAATACAATTCATATAAGGAATTTTAAAATGAAAACTTCAGTTACTTCTTTTTTATAATATATCAATACCACCAAAAAAGTTAAAATTTTACTTTCATGAATACTAGAGCTAATAATGAAAATAGGTATAGAGGACTCTACCTTGAAGATTGGCATTCCACTGGGTATAAAATGAGCCATTTCATTGAGTAAGTTAAAAAACCTAAAATAATTAGGAGAAAGTACTAAGATTAATAGGAGGAAGTGGATCCAGGTCAGGATGGTTAATTGATCACATAGAGAGTGACTCCTTCCCCACCAATAAGAAAGAAAATGCCAAGAAAGAGAAAGTGAGGTGCAAGCAAACAGAAACGGTCAGAGTGGGAAGAGGGAATGGAGAAATGGGTATGTGCACTCATGAGGTGCCTAGCCTTTCCTCCCGTTGCCTAAAACACCTAAAATCAAGATAGATTTAAGTGGCCACCATGCTTCCCAGATAGTAGACACCGTGTAAGCCTTGGTCCCTATACTCCCTGTTCACCCTTCTTATATTTCAGCCAGTTAAAAGTCTTATGCTTGAGGCTGGGATGGCCCACATGACCCCCTCGCTTTCCAAGTGACATGTAAAATGTTCCCTTCAGGCCTTTGGCTGGCCTAGGAACACCCCTACAGCCTCCAGTCCTCTCCCCCACCACTCATGCCACATTTAGACTGCCCCAGATGAGCCTGAACAACAGACTGGCCTCTGGGATGGCTGGTGCCTTGCTCCTCCCCAATGTCCCATCCCGAGGGACAAGCTTCATCCCTAGACAGTTCACAGCTCTGCTCCCCCTTCCCCAGGGTTTTTTGGGGGAGGTCCATCTCTTGAATGGCATAAGTTCTACCCTGAGCCATCCCATTTGGTTCATTCCTGGGACACCCCTCAAGATTTCTTCAGTTCTGCTCCCTATACCCCAACACTCCAGCTGACCCCCTTGCCCACAGGCTAGTATCTCATATATAAGTCTATTTCAGGCCAGTGCATACACCTGACTCGGTGGAACTGCTCCATTCATGGTTGTTGCTTGCAACTTCTCAACTGGTCCTTACCTGTGTGCCTTTAGCAGAGGTCCTGAAACCACCTAGGTGTATCTGCAGGTCTTCCTGCAGTAGCACACCTTTCTCTTGCTGTCACCAACCACAGTGCTCCTAGGTAGAGCTTAGATCCCAACCAAACAACCAGGGCTTATTTTAAAAATTTTAAATATATATATATACCATATATACTTGAATATAAACCGACCCAAGTATAAGCTGAGGTACCTAATTATTACCTGGGAAACCAGAAAAACGGATTAACTCTACTATAAGCCTAGGGTGGGAAATGCAGGATGTGAATTAACACAGAGACCAGAGGGGAAAGATGGAGCACAGCCACAGACACTTCCTTACCAGTTCAGTTGCTGGCATAAACGAATCACTACGGTTGCTTCTGCGAATTGGAGCCGTCCACATCATAGGACGGCTCTGATTGATTAGATGTGAGTAAACAAACATTCAAAGCCCTGCAGTGTCAGCGGGGCTTTGAATGAACAGCGGAGGGTATTACACCTCGCTGCGGTACCACTTACCCGTGTATAAGCCGAAACCCAGTTTTTCAGCACATTTTTTATGCTGAAAAACTTGGCTTATATACGAGTATATATGGTGATACTGTACTATTTTATTATTTCTGCTTAGTTAGTACTTTAATTTCACCCTAAATTTACATTTCTTTACTTAGTACTACCTCTGGGGAAAACTTAGGGACATGACAAGCTTAAGGTGATGACTCACTCTGTCCACTCTTTTAGGTGTGTGTCAGCTGGAGGCTTGCAAGGCTCGTGATGATATAAACCCATTGAAAAAACACTCAAGCTCTTTAGATCTCAACATTGGGAGGAGTCCCTGTGCCCTGATATCTATGGTCCTTTTGTTAGGTAGTTTAGCCTAGGGAATTGGGAAGTCCATTTACACATGCCCAGGAGAGCCAGCATAGGACAAAGTTGTTGGATGGGCGTTACACCTGGAGCAGCCCACCTGGGCCAGGTGACTGCAATTCAGCCAATGGGATCACCCTGGGGTCGTTCACCACGCCTCCCCTGGAAACCCTTGAAAAGGCAGGGACCGGAAGGGAGAGGGGTCTGGTCTTGTCTTGCTTGGGTGGTCTAGTCATCTTCGTGGGAGGAGAGAGATCCTTGCGTGACCTGGGGCAGTCTCTGCCAGGCCGCATGGTCAAAGGAATCCTATGGGTGCCGCGTAAAACCTGATGCTTCTTTGAACTTTCATTAAATTCACTTGGATCATGAGCCCGGTTTCGGCGTGAAACCTTTCTCGCACGGAGTCAAGGACAGATGTTGGAATCTAGCCCGGAAAGCAAAACCTAACACTTTTCTTCCATAATTGCATATGCTTCTCCTAAGGACCCATTCAGTTGTGGGGCTGGATCCCACAAGTGGTGCCTGGACAGGGACCTGGTGGAAAGCTCTGTGGAAAGGCTGCAAAAAGCCAGTGTACCACCATCCGAAGGTACCGTGAATTTGGGATATTATCTCGAAGTGAGAATCTGGTTTGGGGATTAGTAAAATATAACAGAGTGATGGGGCAAGTTGAAAGTAAGTCTAATACTTATTGTATTATGCTCACCAGTTTGTTGAAACAACAGGGTGTAGCAATATGCAAAGAATATTGCAAACTTTTCTACAGGTAGTGAAAAAGTACAATCCGTGGTTCACTGAGGAAGGAACTTTAGTTCTAAGGACTTTGGAAAAGCTTGCTGCAAACTTAAGCTCCCGGGGAAGGGGAGACTATGTCTGGAGAGAGGGGTCTGCGTGGACACTAGTTAAAATGGCTTTAGAACCTCTGCAGACAGAGAAGATCATCAGTGTAGTCTTGTTGGAGCGATTCAAATGTACAAAAGCAGACTTGAAAATCTCTTTGCATGTGTATGAGCTGGATGAGAAAGCTTTAGAGAAAACTGGAGAAGCAGGTTCTGATTCAAAACAGGACCTCAAGGCCAAAGCCTTTGCACCTCCAGGGGAGTGCGACCACCCAAGAGCCCAAGGGCAAGAAGACGTTAGAGGAAAACTGTTCTAAAAATGAGAGTCAGGCTGTTCAATAAAGCTGAAAGGTGCCTTGGCTTTCAAAAATAGAGGAAGGAGCAAGCAAAGAAGATTGGGAAACCAGTCAAAAGGGAAAATGTTTCGTAAAAAGATGAGACATTTTCATAAAGAGTGCTGGAAACACCGATCACTCATCCCCAAAGCTAGGGCAGGGCCAGCCCAGCCCAGCCTGTGCTCTCCTAGCTGTAACCATAACTAGCCAAGAAACCGTTCAAGGGCGCCTCCAGACGATTGTTATAACCAGGATATGGGGGCCTCTTCCAGAAGGAGTAGTAGAGCTTTTAATAGGGAAATCTAACGTACATACTCATGGGCTCAAGTTGTTACTGGAGTTATTGATCAAGATTAAAAGGACAGTTTAAACTGTAATTAAATTTGAAATCTCTGAGTTATAAAAAAGGGAGATCACATAAGCCAGCTTATTTTGCTTCTTTACATTCCTATTGGTACAAAAGAAAAACAAAACACCACTCTCTAAAGAGCGCTCGAGGAGTCAGACTTGTCCTTAGGTCCTAGAGTATTTTGGAACACTGTTATGGATAAGCAAGAGTACCCCTACATGGAATTAATAATTGAAGGAAAGAACATTTCAGGACATTTAGATTCATTAATTGATGTCACTCTCATGAGTCATAATAAATAGCCAAAAGGTGTGGCCCCTAAAGGATCCTGATTTCAATGTGGAAGGAATAGAAGAAGTTAGTGAATAAAAGGTATGGCAAAGTGGTAGAATTCTACAGCGTACAGCCTGAAGGCCAGTTCGGTTGAGTTAAGCGTGCAGTCCCACTCATTACTCCCAAAACCATGCGGAGGGAAACAGGGTATAAAAGGAGAGGCCTTGAAAAAAATGTACAAGTAGATCCTTTTCCAATCGAGGTTGCTCTTAAATGTAATTGCTCTATATTAGAATATAGACCTCTGTACCCGTTAAACTGTCTTGGAAATCCAACAACCCAATGCAGATAAAACAGTAGACCCTATATAAAGAGAAATCGCAAACATTGCTAAGTTAGTTCAAAAACAAGTTAAAAGATGCCCATGTTGAAAAGACTATCAGCTCTTGGAATTTTCCCGTGTGTGTGCCCTGAAGAAAATTCAAGAGTGCCATGTTTTGTCTGTTTTTGTAGAATAACTGCAGGTGTTACTTTTGTTAGAGTGAAGTTTGTAATTTGCAAAACAATGCAACCAGTTTATCAGGTTTAAAGCCAAAAAAAAGTCAGCAATTACAGCACTTTACAATCTCAATCATTAAAACAGAAGGGGAAGATGAAAGATAATTCTGTACTCTGTACATGACAAACTTCATCTAACTTTAATTTTATCTATCATCTATCTATCTATCTATCTATCTATCTATCTATCTATCTATCATCTATCTATCTATCTATCTTTCCTTCCTTCCTTCCTTTCTTCTTTCTTTTTTCTTTTTTTTTCTTCTTTTACATTTTATTAGGGTTTTCTTTCTTTTTTCTATCAAAACTTCTAACACTAGGGAGAAAAAATATTTTTCTGTTAGTCTGGGTAGACTAGAAAAACTAATCCAGGAACACTCATATATGTATAAGAAAGAGCTTTATATCAAAGAGTAATTGTATATTAAGAAAACATCCCCACCCAGTCCAGATTCAAGTCCATAAGTCTGATATTAGTCCATCTGTCTGATAACAGTCTGTAAATTCCTCTTCAGACTTAGCATAACACATACAATAAAGTCAAATGCAGGATGAACACAGGCCAGTGTGTGGAAAGTCTTGTGGATTCAATTGCAGTGGAAGCATTTCAATGCTGGCAGGGTCTCCACGTGGCTCCTCCAACTCCAGGGCTCTGGCTGCCATCAGCATAGCTCCAGGTGTCTTGTCAACAGGAATGTAAAGCACAGAGTGTATGTCCTTCCTCCAAGGAGGAAGACAGGAGTTCCAGAATCCTCAAGAGAAGGCCATGTTCACTCAGAAGCATCATTGGCTATGACCTGATTGAGAGGCTAGACTCCACCCTTTCACTCAAGTTGACAAGAGATTCTGTAACTGCCACACTATCCTTACAGAGAAAGCTGATCCTGATAAGATCTGGTAGAAGAGGGGCAAGAAAGTTTGGGAACCTGGGTTGCTAACTGCCCATACGAAGGCTTTCTGCTTTGTGATTTTTCCAGGTGAAGGAGAGAGGAACTGGATTCCTCTTTGACAGTGAGTGAGGCCCAGGTGAAGGATAGAAGGAAAAATTGACCACGTGACATGGGGGATGCGAAGACAACCTGGAGACATCTTTCCTGTTGCAACCATGATCAGAAACATCAAAAAGACCTCATCAATTCACCAGAATGTCAATTGTTGCCTTTCTGAGACTTTTAACCATTTCTCTCATTACTGCTGTTGCCAAAGGGACACCCTAAAATTCTATCAAAAGTGAAAAGTTTGTCAGACGTTCATCTTCTCTGGGCCACCCAGCAAAGTTGGACAAGTTGAAAGGAAGGCTGAGTGAGCTGCAACACAGTGTCCAGTGGTTACAAGATCAAATCATGGACTTGAAGCAGCAATGGTTGCTAAAATGTGACTGGAACATGAAAGAATGTTGTGTAACCCCTAATCCATATAATGCAGCCTTACATGATTGGTCCTCGATTAGAAACTATTTGCTGGGATTTAAGGGACATTTTACAAGATTTGACTACTTTCTTTTTCCCTTTTAAAAAGAAGACGCAATCCTTTTCCCTGGATCATCTCTCTTTTTCAATAAAGGAGATTTTCAATACAGTTAAGGTGGAGTTGAAAACACACCCTAGCACTGACAGGATTGATCAATTGTTGAAGGGCTGGAGGAGCTTGATCCCCAAGCCTGGGATCAAAGTTGTGCACACAGCTTAGGCTCTGGTCTGATTGTGTTGTGTGCTGCCTCCATTTCTGTTTTGGCAGTCACCTGCTGCTTCTGTAGAAGGCTTTGGCAACCATCTCTCATGTGTAGTCCTTTGGGACTTAAAAAATAAAACAGAGGGGGAAATGTGGAATACTGAAAACCTGGGAGAGAGTCTCTGCACGCTAATCTCTGCCCTTGGAATCACAGAGGCTGGAAGACTGGCTCTAGCCAGAGAAAGATCTCAACAGCTCTGATATAGAGATGACGGCAAGCACACATTTTCCAGACTGAAAAAATCCCCACAGTTGCACTTCATAAGAGAGGTACCATACAAGGCATCTCCTACTTGCGCCTGGCTTCTCACTCTGCTCCCAGAGGGTCCCTGTCTTTAAGAGCAACTGGATTCCTTGTCCATCCCACCCAACGTTGTCCTAACTCCCTCCTGACGTCTTTCTCTGATATTGATCATCGATTCAGGGGCATACAAGGTTAAGCTGTGGACACTCTACCACCTGTCCTATCAGTTACGGTGTGCCTGCTGGAGGCTTGCAAGCTTTATGATGATATCAATCCATTGAAAAATCCATCCACTTTCTTGATCCCAATCTCGGGAGGAGCCCCTGTGTTCCACTGCCTGGCTCTTATTTCCTTAACTGCACAAGCTGCTCCTAAGGACCCATTAGGTTGTAGTGCTGGATCCCGCATGGTGTACATTCCAAGTTGAAATTATGAATCGATGCTTGCTGCTGTTTCTTATCACTTCACGGCAGGCTTCATTGACAAATGGAGGTCCCAAAGGCTTTAGCCCTGCATGCTCTACTCTAGTGAAGTCACTTGGAGGCTGCTCTGAGCAGGCAGCCCTCCTTCAGTCATGTTTATGTGCTTCTAATATGAAGAAATCATCCTCTAGCACTATCTGAGACAAATGGACGATTCAATTCATGAGGTTTTCCAATAGCTGGTAATGTTCCCACACTGTCCACAATATTTTCAGTGGCTAATTCCTCAGAGGGGACAGCCTATTTCCTTTAAAGGTCTGTTCTTAGCCTGGAAACTTTGCTGAAACTTGTCACTTTTGGTGACTCTACTGAGATCTGAAATATCAGTGACATATTTCCCAGCATCCCAGCAACACACAAGCCACTCCAGTGTGACAATCTGACAGGAAAGTCGTGGATATATCTGTTAGTGTTCTATTTAAAGTTATATCTTCTTATTTTTAAAGTTTATGTTCCATTTCTAAGCTTTAAACTATAGCACCTATCATTTCAAGTAATATATGGAAATCTCAAGTAAGTGAACATAATATACATGTCTGATGTTTTATTATTATAAACTATATTATATCTACAGATATGTGAGTATAAATCCTTGGACTGTATATCTGTAGTTTGAATTGCATTCGATCAAGCATGATATTACTGAAAACAATAATTTCACCCTTTGAAGCTAAATTACTTTTCAAAATAGTTATATTGTGCTAGCACATTTCAGAATAATTGAATCTTAATCACTGAAGGATTGTAAATAGAACATGCTGTATTATTTCCAAGACAAGAAGAAATGAAACAAAACAGTAAATATAGTTAGGAATTGATTACATTAAATAGAGACTGATGTGAATATGTGCAAAACATTCAGTAGTCCTTAATATTCCATTTATTTATATACTGTGGATTTTTTCTTCTACTAAGTTCTAAGCATTGTGCTTTGTATAGAAAATAAACAAATACACGGATGTTGAGAGAATTCTGATTCATAGAGACCCTATAGGAAATGGTAGAGACCGTTTAGAGCAGCAGTTTTCAACCTGTGGGTCGCGACCCCTTCGGGGGTGAAACAACCCTTTCACAGGGGTCGCCTGATTCACAACGGTAGCAAAATTACAGTTATGTAGTAGCAATAAAAATAATATTATGTTTGGGGCGGTCAGCACAACCTGAGGAACTGTATGAAAGGGTCACGGCATGAGGACGTTGAGAACCACTGTTTTAGAATTTTCAAGTATGTAGCCCTTCAAGGAAGCTGACTTCTCTGTCTTTCTCTCTGAGAGCAGCTGGCAGATTCCAGCTGCCCATTTCTTGGACAGGAGCCTCCTGCGAGCCCAGCTCTTTCTGCTTGGGAGAGAAAGGATGCAAAAAGTATAGTCTTTAGGCACCAGTGGAAAGAGATGGACATGCGTTTGAGATTTTGGAATTTCCTGGGAATGTGGAGACAATGAGCTATTTTCTCAATTGGTGTCTAAAAAATGTAAAGGTCGTTTATTTTCTGAAAATGTATAGCCATGGTTTCATTTAGGTAATTCCTGTTTGTTCTTCTAGTTCAGGCAAGAAGCCATTTCTTCAGCAAAATTTTATTTTTACTAATGTAGTAATAAACATTTTACAGCAGCTCTCCTACCTCCCAAGCAAAATGTCTCCAATATTCCACCTTTCAAAGAAGCCAGCTGCAAATCCTAAAACAGAAGTTGACATTTTACAAGATTTGACTACTTTTTTCACCTTTTAAGACTAAGACTCAAACCTTTTCCCTGGATCATCTGTCTTTTTCAATATCAGTATTTTGCCACACCGAGTAGCACATATTTCAATTGTTTTTTTAAGTCTCTAAGGTAATAAGCTATAGTTATTCTAACCTCTTGACCGATTTCAATAATGTAATTGTATATTTTAATTTATTGGATTGTGAAAAGACATAAATGATAAATAAGCTTCATTGTACATTAATACATGCACCATTTTCCATGCAGTATACTCAGAGGCACATCATTTCTGTAAGTATACTTCCTTTCACAGTTTTTGTCAACAGTCTAAGGTACTAAATTTTAGGGTTGAGAGTCTTTGGAGAAATAGGCCTTCATATATATATGTTTGAAATTCTCTTCTGTAATCAAAAATAACAACTGGATTATAATGAGACTAGGTGTATATAAAACTATTTGATTTTTTAAGTATGAGAAATCATTCCTCCACCACTTCTCCTTGATTGCAGTTTCATTGTTAAAGAATTAAAAATCTTTCTTTACACATCTTAGTTTCCTTGACTAAACTTAATTCTAATCAAAAATATAATATGCTGCAAGCAAGTTCCATATACATGCTTTCCACCAGGTATCATTCTTCTTTCTATGACTTATTCTTGATTGATCATATAGTATCCAGAAATAATTAGAAAATAAATATGGAAATAATCAAGTTGTGACTGTAATGTGTATATCTATTTAGAAATTTCATCCACATCTGCTATTTATAACATTATGACAGGATATTATTTTCAATCATCTGTGTTTGCCAGCAAAATTAATAATTCTTATTCCTCAGAGGGAAAATAATTGAAAAATATCACATTGTAAGTGTATGTAGCATTTCAATATAAGGAAATACATTTCTAGAATTTGTCCTTTTGTTTTTTGACCAATTAATCTTTATCCATGGACATTACCAATGTAAACATGGCAGCACTATGAATAGTTTCCTTTTCTTTAAAAATATCTTAATAAATCATTTGACGTGGGGCTCAAAATCCATAAATACATCCATTGTGTCAAGCACTTTGTACATTTGTTGCCATCATCATTTTCAGAACCTTTTCTTTCTTCTTGAGCCCTTGGGATCAGCTCCTCCATACCCCACCCTCATGAACGCTTGATTATTTATAAATTTCTTTGCAAGCAATAAATGATTTTTTCAAAAGCTTATACAAGTACAAAGACACATAATGTTTACAATATTTTCTAATTGGTCTCAAAGTCATCAAGGCAGCTCAACTTATAATGGCTTTTTTAATTGCTTATTTACTATCTTGGCTTTTCTGATGTTTTTAGTATTTATAAATATTTCTAGAGCAATTTGGTACAGTATTATGTATTGTATTCTATAGTTTTTAGTTGTCACATGATCTACAAAGGCAGAAGTTATTGATTTTTGCTTGTTCTTTGCCATAAAAGTTATTCTTGTGTCCAAATTGCAGGTAGGATAGAGTAGAAAGCAAAGATTCCTCTGACATGGCTACTCAAATTTTCTATAGTGAATAGGTAAGATAAACACATGCACAAAATGCATTTCAATATTTTTATGAGAAAGATGCAATAGAATTTCATTAAGTCCCTAGTTACAAATGTACACCTTACAAATAATCATGACTGCGATTCATGTTATATAAACCTGCCCTCATGATCGAGCCATCCCTTACTCAATAAAGTCTTCGTCACGGTAAAGTTCATTTACTGTGCTCACAGCTTTGAAGTCATAAAAATGCTTGGCGTCCCTCCCCCCCTTTTTTTCACTACATTAAATGGAATGAAAACACATATACACCTATTCAGATCTACAAATATATTTCACGATAAACTTAGGAATGGATCTCATTCATAGCATGGGATCGTCTATAAGATGTTACAATATAAGTACCTCTAATTTTACATATAAAAACAAAATCAGCACCTGGCATCAGCATAGAGGAAAATAGAGAGTAGTGCAAATGGTGGTAACAGAGCGACAGCCTCGTGAGAAAAAGGCCCAGTGCTGCTACGTAATTCATGTCTTAATACAGAGGGAGAAATGTGTATGCATTTATGCAGTAATTCCCTCAGATTTTGATGGTTGATGCATTACTACAAGCAAAATGATCTCAGATAAAGATTTATTGTGCATATAAAATAGGCTTAAATGCAAAAATAATAACACTCTGCTGCTCAGCAATTTGCAATCTCTCATCCACAACATACACAATACAAAAAATTCTGCTTAAAAATTCCAATTTTTCAGTTCATTTCTAGAAATATAAACGTAAGGTTAGTACTCTCCTTTTTGGACCATCCTTGGGAGCCATGGATCAGTCCCTCTGAGGCTGTCAGGCATGCTTTCACCCTCCAATCTTCCTTCCCCATTCTGATACCACCACCCT
This sequence comes from Tenrec ecaudatus, assembly GCF_050624435.1. Taxonomy (NCBI): domain Eukaryota; kingdom Metazoa; phylum Chordata; class Mammalia; order Afrosoricida; family Tenrecidae; genus Tenrec; species Tenrec ecaudatus. Next base: position 65,725,163 of record NC_134545.1, read on the forward strand.
CCTCCCCCTCCCATGGAACTCAGCCCCTCTTCTGGGTTTGATTGTTCAGTCCCATCAGCCACCCAGAACTTACAGACAATTTCTTTACTTTGGGGCTTACCTAGGAAGTTAACATTCAGGATCCAAAATGCTTCAGATAGTTATTTTATCAGTTCAGGTATCTCAGCCATGGCTGCAGGCAGGCCTCTTCCTACACCTAGGTCCCTTGTCCTGGCTTGCCGGCATCATCCCTGCTGTTTCAGGGTTGTTTATAAATGCCCCAAAGCAGATAACACTCTGGCTCTAATGTCCAGCTCAAATGTCCATCTGGATACATCTCCTTCCATCTGCGAGCCTCCTGTCATAAGGCACTCAGCTTTACTCCAGGGAAAACCACTGCTCTGCCTCGTGTCCTGGCTCAGGCTCTTCCCTGGCTCTTGGTGTTTAGCTCAGTATTGCTGTTCCTCGGACCCTCATCCAAAAAACGTACTCCACTCATGCTCTTTTCATTAAAAAAAAAAAAATAGTGAGATCCTTACCCCATCCCTTTATTCTTCTAAGATAGAGCTCATTTTATACCCACTATGAATGCAGGAATGCAAAATTGACCAATCCTCATTTTAAAATTCCAAGTTTGGAGTCACAACTGGTTCATATAAGCCTTTGACTTTGCCCCCTCACCTTCTCTTGCTCAGACCTATTAAGAAAAAAGCAATTATACCCAGTATACATGGGTATATTCTTCAGTTGTTTGGTAGGAGATACAAAGACTTTGGATATGAGTCATATTGAATAATTCACTATAATTTCTCATTAGAAATTAATATGGGTTGCATCATTTAAAAGAAAAAAGATAAAATGCATTGATTCAAGTTTTCAATTTATTTATACAGAAATATATACCTATTTGCTCTTCACTTTAAGTATATGCCTGCATTATTTTCTCTGATGGAAAATGTGGGAAATTTGCATATCACTTATTGAAGTAGATCTTGTCTGGCCAAATCATAAACCCCCACCCCAAGCAGAGCTGATCAGAGTTGGCTGATGCAATTCTCTCCGGACCTTACACTCAGCCACGTGTGTGCTCTACCAGGAACTAGGAAGAGCTCCCTTACCTGGCTAGGGTGTGGACGTGGCCGCATCCACCAATCCTGGACGGGAACTTTTGGTCAGGTACTCAGGCGCACTGCTCCACCAATCCCTACCAGACACCTCTGCCTAGTCAGGAACCCAGACATGCCTGTGCCTACCAATCCCTGATCACCTTACTAGATAAGGGCCTAGGGCCAACCCAGCCACATGTCTCCCGGCAATAAAATGGTCACTCCTATAGCCCGGGGCGCGACTCCCTCGGCCCAGACACTGTGGACCATGGGACATGGACCGTGGGACTTCGCCCAGGCTGGGTTTTTCTCCCCAATAAAGCCTGTTTGCTCTAATTCGGCTGATTTGGTTTCTGGCGCCTCTCGACTACCTTACAGACCTTAGAATAGACCTATGACAAATGTTATTGGTTTTATACCCTATAAAGACTTACCATCTTGGAAACCCACAGGGGCAGTTCTAACCCTGTGGTCATTATGATTCTGAATAGACTTGATGGCAGTGAGGTTTTCTCTTCTACTTTTTAAATGCCTTAGCAAAATACTCACATAATATTCCATTGAAGCAGACCTGTTATTTTTACTTAAAGAAGAACAATAAAACTCACTTGCACATATTGGCGATATAGACAAATTTTAGATGCTTAGGGAATGGCCAATGATTAAAATAGAGAGGTATACAGTTACACCTGCCTATCTTCATTTAAAAAGGACATGGCATGGCAGAAGGAACCTTGGCAGCGGCGTAATGGGTTACTCACTGGACTGCTAACGGCAAGAACATGGCAGAGGCTGTTCTAGTTGGGAATGTAAGCCGTGAAGGTAGAGACTCTGAAGTCATAGAAATAGGGCAATGAGACTTCCTAATTGATTGCATGAGGTACTGATGTGGAGCAGCATCTGCGAAAGATTTTACTTTGGCAGGTGCTATACTACTAAACATAGACCTTGGAATTAGGAGTCTGGCTCTTCGCCAAAACCCTACATGAGACTTTTCAAGGCTAAGTCATTGGCAAATATAAAGGCTTTGTCTGGCAGACCTCAGGAGAAAGCTGGTCCCCTTACAACAGACTTGGTACCTAGCCCAATGCATTAGTCTTTGAAGGGAGTGGCAGTAAGGACTCAGGTGCCCTTAATAACCACGGATTTATACTTAGCTGCCTCCATTCAGAGGCCTCTTTACCGAGGGCCTTTGCATAGGTTTTTCTAAGGTGTTTTTGCCAAAACCTTCCTAGAGGGAAGAGGGGAAATTGCAAGATTCATTTTTTTGACTCAGCACAAAAAAATACTTTTCACTCCTATTTATTTCCTCACTGCTTTCTCCCTCCTACACAAGTTTATTTATTTGTTTTTTAAGGCATGACCATGGAACTGAGGTGAATCCCATATGTTTGCATCAATCCTTTGGACCATTAATAGGCATTGTTCCATTAGGAAAAACATGGAATAATAGGTAGTAAGCATTTTCTTCTGGTTAGTTTATTGATTACGTTATCAGAGAAGGTGATGAAAGGATTAATCATTACTTTCATTTTGAATTGTTGACTTAATTAAGATACATGGAAACTCAGCTCAGCTCTTAGAAGGGATTACAAAGATGGCAAAATGGAGTGGGTATATAGTGGCACCCAGCGAATTTGCATGTATTAGAAACAGATGATAGGCATCAGATATAATCTTGAATAAACCTAACAGAGACAAGGAGAGGCACAGCTAAATAGTGTGTAGATTAAGAGTCCTTAAATGTGAACATGATACAGGAGAAACCACAAGAACTTTGCAGTGGTTAGCCCACTGTCTCCGGCAGAGCACACTCAAAAATATTTATAGAGTAAAATTAGTTGTGTTAGAGCGCAGGTGACTTATAGCTGAATACATTGCAAAGCAGCAGGTTGGTAAACATTCATTGCTGAGTGGTCAGAACCCCCAACACTGCTATGTTTAACCCCCCAACGTATGTCAGTACAAAGCATGAAGTCAGTACAGATAAAGCTAAGCAGTAAAGAACTGCTGGTTGTGTCAGGCTGATAACTGACACCTTCAGTAGCTGAGACACGCAAGGTAGATGGAAAGACAAGCTTTCCCCCTTTGGGTTTAAGACAATTACAGAAGTGAAAACTAGTCCCATTCTTTCTCACAATGTATAGAGTAACTCCGTGGCTTGTTGCTTATCTCATTTTTCTGGTAATACTATTATTAGCAGGAGCCTTTACTGTATTGCCAAGGAAATGAGGGGCCATTCCAGGTAAGATCAGATACTGATATTCCTGTTTTAAATGTATCTGGATAAGGTAGTAGGTATGTGGGAGATAAATGAGACTTTCTACTTCTGTAAAGAGCTGTGGGAAGCACACAGGGTAGTTCTATTCTGTCCTGTAAGGACGCTGTTAGTGGGTATTGACTCATTGGCATGAGTAGTAGGTATGTATCGGAGTTTTTCTATAAAGACCTAAAATCCTCTGTGGTAGATACAAAATCTAGTGTCAACTTGAGGGTAGAGTGAAGGGGTGGAGTCTAGCTTGTCAATCAGGTCACAGCCTGATGATACCTCCTTGTGGACATGGGCTTTTCATGAGGCTTCTAGGAAGTTCCTCTCTATCTGCCTTTGTCTTCCTGGTGACAAGCCATGTGGTGACTTGCTGAGATCTTGAAGAGCTCTCTCGCTCTGTCTTTCTCTGCTTCACCTTCCTGTTGAAGAACCACATTCAGAGACCTGGAGGAGCCACGTGGAGACCTGTGCCAGTGCTGAGATATTTCCACTGTCATGGGATCCACAAGACTTTGCATCCACCAGCCTGTGATCTTCCTGCATTTTGCATCATTGCATATGGCTGTGTGAGTTTAAAGGGAGGTTAATGGACCAGTATTGAACTTATGGGCTAATATCAGACTTATGAACTTGATCTGGACTGAACTAGGATGTTTTCTTTATATTTATACTTTATATTTATACAATTACTCTTTGATACAAAGCTCTTTTTTCTCTAGTCAACTTAGTCAAACACAATCACATGATTCTTTATTTTATCCCTAGAAATTAGTTGTTTGCTTTAATAACTGATTTGAGTGTGTGTGTACATACAAGGGCAATATAAAATATTGCTATTTATATCAAATAAAATTAATTTTATTTTATTTATGCTAGTAAAATATTTATATTCATATAAATGAAAATATCAAGATACGAAGCTATTATTTTGACATATAGTTTCATTTAGTCCTATACCCTTTTAAAGGCAATGTTTCCATCTCTTTAACCCTTCTCCTAAAGAACTCAGAGCTCTCTAATTTACATCATAACAGCAGCTTTGGCATCCTCTAGGGATATAAATTGTGTTTCTTTAAATATTTTCTTAGTTTTGTGGAAAAGAGAGTTTTTAGAGGCAAGATCGGGGCTGTAGGGTAAATAGGGCAAGGTTTTACAGCAAAAGTCTCATAGGAGAATCCCTGTTAACTTAGAAGAATGAGAAGGTGCATTGTCATAACGGGAAAAAATTGTTTTCTCACCAATGCAACGTTCCATTTCCTTACAACTTCTTCATAATCATCCCAACAATTACCTTTGAGTTCACCAAAGGTCTCCAAAGACCCATCACCACACACCTCTGAGCGGATCGTTCTGCCTTCAATTGAATGGCTCCAAGTGATATCTCAAGAAACCACTATTTATTGACTTTTTAAAAAGGAAATCTAATGATATTGATAAGTGTATTAACTCATCAAGTAGCTCGTCTGTCACCATTGGCTGATTACAAGACACATTTAAACACATTTTGTTTGGTGTAAACCTGTGTCTGTATGAACTGGAGCCTCAGTTCCATGTATAAATATATATATAGTAAACTTTTTGTAAGCCAGTGAGAGGTAGAAACCTGCTCCAAAATAAAACCTCAATTATATTCCCATTAACAGAAGTGTTAAAATTAAGGATAAGACCATACCCTGTCACATGTAGAAAGCTTGGAATCAAGGAAATCCAAATGGCGTCTGGCTCTAAGTTTGACTGTTTAGTTAGATTAGGTAGATAGATAGATAGATAGATAGATAGATAGATAGATAGATAGGCAGACAGCGGGCTTCAAAAATTAATAAAAAATAGAATAAAATGACCATGAAGTTCCTCCATGAATTTGTATGTGCATGTGTGTATATATACACACATTAACATCATACTTCAAACATATTCAGTCTTTGCTCTTGTCTAGTTTTTATGTGTTTACATGTTTTCCGAATCTAGAGAAGGAAGCCATGTTTGGTAAAGTGGAGGGTGGGAGAAACAGAGGGAAACCTTTTACCAAATAGACTGACACAGTGGTGGCAGCAGTGGGCTCATACTCAGCAAGGACTGCGAGGCAGTCTTGCATTCTGTGTGGCCCTCTGATTAGAACTGACTTGATGGCACCAAACAGCAGCAGAAGTCCTTGGGTGGTGAAAACGATGAATCATTCAACTACCAGTCAACTGGCCTCCTGTCTGCATCCTCCCAGAAGCATGTCAGTAGAGAGGTCTGGCAATCTCCTGAAAGGTCACAGCCTCGAACACCCAGGGGAGCAGTTCTATTCTGCACACTCCGGGCTGTCATGATTTCGAATCTACTCAAGAACACCCAACAACTGCACACAGTGGAAACATCAACCCACTCCAAATTTGTGTCTGAACACTAAAAAATTAAAGAATTGAACATATTTCCCCATAGGAAATGATGGAAAACCAAATAATTGGTTTTGAAGCCCCCAAATTACAGTTATAAAATCAGTATTCCAGGACTTTAAGTCACTATGGAAGCTTTTAGCCTTCCTGAATATCACTCTGGGATACACTATATCCGATAGATCCAGATTAACTGCAACTTTTCAAGCGCTTTCATGCTCTGGGCTCTTTGTTTCATAGTTAATGATTTCACACCTTTCATAATATCAGCCACTTTAATCACATTCCCCCACCCCTCATCCCCCCAAAATGTTGATAATGTCAACCTAGCCAGCTGTACTCACCTGCCAAATCAGACAAGCCGCAGCCTGATTCAAATTTCAGCGTGATTTCTTTCCTAACTCTCTCCAGGTCCTGTTTCCCTCCTACCTTTACTGCTGTTGTCACTCACTTTCTTTGGAGCCAGGTGACACAATTTTACACAAAAAGAAGCACATACACACACAAACAAACACAGCGACTAAGGCTCTAGTGCATGAACACAGGACTATATGTTGCCTGAGTGAGTGCGGCCCCTGGGCTGAGGTGCCACCCCTTTGTTTCCTCGTGAGACCGGACACGTGACTCACTTTTGACCCACACAGGTTTTATCAAGATGAATTTTTCATTCAACTATCAAGCAAAGTTCTGAAGAGCGAGCAGATATTCTTTGAACTTTGCAGTTCCAATAGCGGAACGCTTGTGCTTGGAGTTTTTCTACTAGCAAGGTATCGCTGGACAGGCAAAGCTTGGGATGTGAGTTTGACCTGCGTCTGCTACTCACTCTGCCATTAAACATTTCTGAGTCTCGAACTAGCGAGCCTCAGTAATGGCCAAAGAAGCCTCACTGGAGCTGACCTAGATATTTCGAGTAACAATAAACCATAAATATAGTCCAAACAGGAAGCATTACAGGTTGAAACCTTGCTAGAAACACCATCTCCTTCTTTTAGAATAAGGGCAGGATACAGGTAGCATAGCACCACATGCACTTCTTTAGGATTTTGAAAAGACTCTGAAGCGACAGTATTCCACTCGAAGATGGTTGCATGCCACTAAAAGTTGGCATCTTGCTGCTATGAAATTGTCCTTGCGTTGTCTCCATTAATGTTTTCTATTTTACCTCTCTGGATTCTAATATCCATGCGATGGCTACACAGAATTCACAGACAATATTCGTGTTTAAAAGGTGTCTTAAGAAAGTTTTCAAGTGGTAAATTTAGTGAGAAATGCTCAGGGTAGGATTGCTTATCAGGACATGTTACAAAGTTGTTTCTGGTACACTAATAAATGCCCAAAGGGGCATACCGCTCCACTGCAAGCCTTGACCCAAAGGAATCTAGCTCAAACTCCTGGAATCAACAAACCTAGCTCTATGCATTAAATATCCGGAGGTACCCCACTCCAGTAAGCCTCAATCCAAAGGCACTAAGCTCCACATTTGCCGGTCAACAAGCCTAGGTTCTCCAATTAAGTGTTCAGAGGTACTCTCTTCATAAGCCAGCCTCCTGCACAAAAGCCTTCAGCTGTACTCGTTCCGTGGGTTGAGAAGTACCTCACTCTGTTCCATGTTCTGTCTTCTGGTTCTGTTGCTGCTCCTCTGATATCATAGCTGTCTTTGGGATCCAGAAGGTTCATTGCACAGGGATCTCGGGTCCAGGGGACAGACCCCACCCCTGCCTCTTGCTGATAGCCAGAGGCTTCTGCTTCTCAGAGGACTCGTTCCAAATATCACAGATGGCACTTCAGAAAATCCTGTTTGCAATTAGTCACAGGCGAGTCCGCTCAGTATATTTCTCTACCTTTTGTACCAGACCCTCTCAGGAAGAGGTCGTTTGGTGCGAGTTAGAGACTGGGTAGAGGAGCCACCTTAAATAATCCACTGCCCCTGTGGTGCTGCTCTCTGCCAATCCTGCCCCAAATCCATCAGAATTCTAAAAGAAACCTCACTGTGCTGTTTCTGAGTCTCCTGTTCTATGGCTTCATCCTGAATTGTTTCCTTTTTCACTTACCACACAAAATCTGCCAAATGGTAAAACTTTCATGTCTGTCCCTGTTTCTCTCTGTTAGCCATAACAGAAGGCATTTAAAGTCAAGTAGGAGTTGTCCATCTGTCAAATGTGTGAGGTGATAGCAAGGCCATTCTGCAGTACAAAGAAGCCCTTTCTGGCCCCGTATCATCCTCAAAATCACTGCTATGCTTGAAACCATGTTTGCAGCCCCTGTGTCAATCCATCCCACTGAGGTTGTTAAACTATTTTCTTGACAATTGACAAAGAAGGATGTCCTCTGTTAGAGTCTGGGCCCTCTTTTTAATTTGTTCAAAGTACATGTGAAGATTTACTCCCAGGCTGACTCATAAGCACATTCTGGCTGTATGTCTTCTGAAACAGATTTGTTTATACTCTGGAAGTCTATCCTATATTTAATATGTTTCTGTAGCACCACAATTCAGATGCATATAATTTATTTTAGCCGTCCTTATTTATTGCTCAACTTTCTAACACGAAGACATCTGTGCTTTTTAAGTTTATTGGTTTTAATAATTCCCAGCTTTCCTTTGCAGGCTATTGCCTAATGCCATATTTATTTTGATTGCTCGACTGTAACTTCCATAGACATCGATTTTGGATCCAAGGCAAACAAAATCCTTGAAAACTTCAGAGTTTGCTCTGTTTAGCCTGATATTAACTATTGGTCCATTGGTGAAGATTTTTGGTTTTTATATATTAATGTTTAATACTGACAGCTATAATATTATTCTTATTAATAAGTATTCCAGATCCCCTTTGTTTTCTGCAAAGTAAGTGGTGTGATCTGCATATCACAGGTTATCAATGAGTCTTCCTCCTATTATGGTGCTGAATTTTTCTTCACATAAGATGAGTTTCAAGGAAAAGTTATAGCAATGGAAACACTTATTTCAGAAGTATATAGAGCTAGATGGGGGATATTTATAGAAACAATAGCTTCACATTTGGATTGCTTGTTTAATAAAATACCTAACATTTTGTAATATTACTCTTTTGGACTTACTCCCATACATCTATGTAATTATATGTATGTGTCTCTCTCTATATATAAATCAAGATCAAATACATTGCCATTGAGTTGATGCCTTTTCCCTCAGTTCTATAGCTAAGCACATTCATAATGTTCATGCTCCAAGCTAACAATGGACAAGAAGAAAAAAACAAGACAGTTGCCTTTAAAAAATGTTTAATTCAGATTTAAATATCCATTATGAAATATTCTTTGTGTTCAAAATAAAAACTCCTAAGTGCTCCAAAAAGATCATTTGATATGCCTCACAGATGCTGAAATAAAGACTATTTCATCTCAAATAAAACTGTAAATTGTAATTGTTAAATCTAAAATAATCATAAGAGTTCTATTCAGTTTGGTGACACAGCCTGTCAATGAATGTTCAAGTGTGCTGGCAAGCATTCATAGATGGTTTTATATTTGCATAGAAGGTTACCTGGACAAGAGTTTTATACTGCATAGTTTTCAAATTATAACAATAATTTCTTTAATTAATCTGTGTGTGAACAAAGAGTCTATTTCCAGGTGCTGCACCATTGTTTGAATTATCTTAAATACATTAAAAATATATTTTATTTCTGTAATTAAGCTAAAAGATGATTGTTTTTACTTACCACCAGACAGCTGAGAAAACAAAGGAAATCAACGGAGTTGATACTTTGAGCAAAATGGAGAAAATAATGTAGCAACTATTTCTCATTTCATGATTTTATTTTTTATCTTTGCTAGCCGGTAGGCATTTTCTTAGGAAGATACTTCGTTTTCTCAGGATATTGTTAGGTTTGGGCCTTGGCTTTGCAGGAGAAAGAATTCACTCTGAAGCCTGGTTTGTGATCCAAGTGAGTTTTGATACAGGGTGGAAGTTTCAGGCTTACACAGACACCCTCAGGGCACTTCATCCCACCTCCCACACCCCACCCCCCCACCCCCCGCCACACACACGTGGAGACCTGAGGCAGAGAAACCACAGCAGGGCCAGGGAGCAGCTGGAAAAGAGGATGGTGGACTTCTGACACTGGCTTTTCAGGGCCCTCCGCTGGGAGGTGTGGTTGGTGTTACTGGTTGACCCCATGGGCTGAATGAAGTTGACCTGGCCTAGATGGGGGCCCTCCCAGGTGTACTGGCTTCCTGGCTCAAAGGCCGCAGTTTGTGCATGGCCCTCTAGCCTTGTTCGCCTTCCCACTTCCTGTACGGGGGAAGGGAGGCCTTCACCTGCGGAGGGATGACCCTCTGCTAGAGGTTTTTACCTCTAGCTACTGACTAATATTAGTGGATTGCAATGGATATTTATCTAGGACTTTGCTTGATTTGTTTCTGGGCACCTGTTTGACTTGTTCTCACAGGGGAAGTTTTCAAGTGTGAGCTGGGTCTCAAAGCAAAAATGTTCTCTGTTTTGGTACTCAGCTCCTGAGGAGCTATAAGAAGACTTTTCTTTCTAGCATTTTTGTTGACATATAATTCACATATCATCCAATTCAACAATTGAATTATATGAAAAAGAATTTTATAATCATTACCACAATCAAATTTAGAACATCTTTTTACTTGTACTCGTTATTAGCTCCCCATTTCCTCCCAACCTCCCTTGACACACCCCTAAGAAATCATTAATACAGTTACTGTTTCTATACTTGTACCTATCCTAGATTTCATATATAGAAAAAAATCCAAAATAATAACAAAATATGGAAAAAAACAGTAATAACAAAACCGAAAGCAGAAAATATTAAAAATGAATAAATTTTAAATGGGTCAAAAGGGAGATCAAATGATAAAGCATTACATTTTAACCTAACTCCATCTGCTATAATCAATTTTACAGTGTTCTCTCATAGCCTGGCTATTCAGACTTCTTGATGACGATCACAGGGGAATCATTAATCTTAGGTTTAATAGATGTGTGGCCCCTACAAATAGATTTTGGGCTTCCACCATCATCCATAG